>NW_026054950.1:0-103349 GCF_022478755.1 Daldinia loculata
TAAAATAAAATAAAATAAAATAAAATAAAATAAAATAAAATAAAATAAAATAAAATAAAATAAAATAAAATAAAATAAAATAAAATAAAAATTAAGTTTTTATTGTTTTTTATATAAGGGGGCTTTTAGGGGGAAAAGGGGGGGAGGTTTAAAAAAAAAACACGGGTGGGATTCGAACCCACGCTTTTGTATAAAAAGATACGTATTTTGACTTTTTTCTCGAAAGTGGGGAATCTGGTAAGACCCGTTGTTTTGGGAGGATGCACCCAATAAAAACGCTCCAGATCTGCGCACGGACGAACTTCCTATCTCGAAAAATGGCCAGGCAAAAAGATCGTCTGACAATATCCCTCGTAAACTCGGGCATAAGTGGCAATATTATAGCGTCTATGAGCAAGTTCTTTTGTAGCACAACGGTGCTTACTATTTTTTATACATCTATTACCTAAGCCTTTTATTTTTATTTTTATTGCTAACCTGAACAGTGACCTGGCAACAAATCATAACAGATCCATTGCGAAGAGAGAGGACCAATTATTCCTCCAGTGTCGGATGCAGAATCTCGATATGGCCAATGATTTAGTTTCCGTCCACCAGAGTTAATCCATACTTCGTACCGCATATAGGTGGCCAGTCAGTTTGAACCTGAATTCGGTTCTATTTACGAAATCCTAAGTATGCATCATCTGTAGTCCATCCTGTTCAACCGTATACGTTTAACCACGTTGGTCGGCATGAACCTTCTACAATTGTGTGAGGTACATATTACCCCTGATGTAGTGCATAGTCGGTTTCCATCCGGATCGTCCTTATTCGCGTCTTTAGAGCTTAGTACCGACCAGGAGTTCCATGGAACCTCATGACGCGGCATTTGACATCGTTTCGGCCCTGGTCTCCAGGCCGTTCAGCTTTCTAGTAGATGCCCTACTTCTCCGAAGTAGCCGAGTCTCTGACCGCTCAATAATAGTATTGATACCTGTGTGGCAGCTAACCCGAGTCATCGCCATTCCATTGGGTAGCTCGGAGATTTTAGATTTGTAAGATCTTCCGGCCAGGTACCATCATGTTCAGGCAGCCTCTGGGCAGGAGATCTGACCCCTTCGGCATAGAGCTCATGCATGGCTATGACATGCAATCATCAGCTAGGAGGTCGATATACGTAAGAGGCGCCAAATACTTCTAAATACGGAATACGTCAACGCTGTGATTAATACGAGGTACCTGCAGCAAAAGGTAAGCGACTTATCGTACAACAACCGGGGAAACGAGGTTCTACCACGAAGAGGCGTCCTTTGAATCACCCTCCAACACGGCCTTCGTTAACCAATCTTATTTCAGGTACTCATAGCACAGCGAGTAGAATACGGTAGCGAGCATCGACGTGGAGCTACTTATTGGAAGTATAGGCATCGTGTCTACTTCTGATCTCTCATCGTTGTTAAGCTATCACTTCACTTGACTTGGAACAATATACCAGGTCCCAAATTTTCACGGATGAGGGATCGAGCCGATCTTACTTATGCCGAACCGACGGGCAGGAGATCAAGATGCCTTTAGCCTAATGGAGGTCTTACTTCCGGCTCTAGAATCGTAGCGGTTGTGTTACATGTAAGGTACGCGTGATCCGTGATTGGCCAGTATCTTTTGCAAAGGGATAAATAGGGCTTGAGCTACTAGTCCGAAGTCAATCAGTCGAGACCTATCCATGTTTACTCTAGAATGCAACGAATGTGTTGATAAGGCATACTTCCTATGATATCGAATGTAGTAGGGGTGAACCTACAATGTGTTAAAACCGCCCGTGCTAGTACAAGGAGTGTCATATCCCGCTATAAGAAATCTGTTCGCAGAAAATAAAGAATCGAAACCGACGAGACTTGGTATGGAATAGTATATTACGAGGGACGAAAGTATCATGAGTATAGTATAACACCACTATATTAAGACGATAGCAGGGGATAACGGATCCAGAATATGCGCAAAGAGGCCTTCACTATGTAGAAACGCAAGAGCTACCACCAGGGAAATGGCCAGCCATGGACAACTTAGAGAAGTAATGAGAAATGCCGAATAGTATACGTGAATAGGCCACCAAATAAATCGATTTACATCCACTTAGATTATAAAATCCTTTTGTAATTTATTTATTTATCATTACAACACAGACATACTCAGCAATACGCCCACCCCATCAGGTATCTCACCTCATTTTATCATATATCTACCTACCTATCTACCAACTTAGGTATCTCCTACTTAACCTTACCCATAATAGTCTCCGCGCCCCTAACGACATCCATCTGCGCCGCGCGCGCCTTAACCGCATTCAACATGCCCCTCTCGAAGTCGTCGCGGGACCTAAGCACCGCCTCGACCCACGTGATCTGAAGGTCCCAGTACTTGGTCTTGAAGTCCTGGAACACGTCGGGCACGCTCTCCTTCGGGGCGGTGAGCAGGCCTAGGAAGTCCTCGGTTACGCGCCAGCTCTGCGTGATGTCGTTGCTTAGGTCCGCGTTGGGGAGGGAGCGGAAGTACTCGAAGGCCGTGGACACGTCGTTGAAGATCTTGTCTTGGAAGGGGTCTGTCCGTCGGAATTTGGCGCCTTTGTTGCGCACGCTCATTAGGTACTGTGCTAGGAGCTCGTCCGCTAGGATTTGGATGAAGACGTCGACGAGGGAGTGGTGCAGCACTTGTTGGTAGTCCCCGATGTACTCTTCGATTGTGATTATCATTTGTTTCATCGCGGTCGTCTCGTACCATCGCGGCGTGAAGAACGTCGGCATCACGGCCTTGAAGTCGACTGATATGACGAGCTGGGCAAATTTGTTGAGACACCAGGTACTTAGGTCGATGTAACTCTCACTGAGCGAAGCTATCTCGTTCTCGGCACGCTCCATGTATTGCGGCGTGACTAGCGGTTCGAACTTCTGCTTGAAGCTCGAAAGGTAAGCAAACCGGCCCTCTTCTTCGTTATCATCGATACACGCCATCTGGTCGTTGGCAGTTGCGATGAGCCAATCCTGTAATGCCTGGAAACCCTCTAACTCGGGTATCTTGTCTGCCTCGTATATTGCGGCTTCATCCTCGAGCATCTTCTGGAAAGACTGCTGGCGGCCGCGCAGCCGGAGGAACATGGCGTCAATAACACCCTCGGCGACATCTGTTCTCTGCGAGTTCGCAGCCGCGTCGACCTGTTCCCGTAACATGCGCCACATGTCGACCAGATTCTTGGTTCGGAAATAGCCATACTCATCCGTATCCAAGTTCGAGCCCTCCACGTTTCGGTCCGCAAAGTCGCGCCTCTCCTGCGCGAAAATCCGCTCGATCCACTCGTCGAGGAATTTGATGATGAGCTGGCGGAAGTCTTTAACCAACTCTTGCTCCCGGTTGTCGATCACGTGGGGTCTGAGATCGCTCTCCGAGAAACCGAGTTTCCGCATCTTCTTGTAGTACTTCTCGGGCCAGTTGATGATCTCGAGCGTGTTTGCCGAGCTCGATTCGGGGTCGTCTATCATGCCGACCAGGAAGTCGTGCATTAGTTGGTGGTATATATCGCCATACGTCTTGAGTATCTTCCACTTCTTGGGCATCAGGGGCACCATTCCTTGCTTAACGGCATTGAGGTCGTTGAAGAACCACTTCAGTATTTTGTCTAGCTTCGTGGGATCATCCAGGAACTCGCCCCTAGCTTCAGCAAATTGTCCTTCGCAGTTGACAGAAATCGCCTTTAAGAATTTCTCCTTATATCCTCTGACCTTCTTGGCGCCATCCGTAATACTTTGGAATCGCGTGGCCATTTCCTTGTGGTCTTTTAACGCTTCCTGTAAAGCTTCGACTCGTTGATCGCTTTTCTCCTCGGCCTCGACGATGACTGCTAGACGGACCACGAGGCTATTGTTGTCGGCGATCAAGAGGTTGATCATGTTCAACGCAATGAGACCGACGTGCTCGTCGAACCAGTCTATTGCGTCGTCTAACCTCGAAAAGTAGTCTTCTAGTGTGGATTGTAGGCTAGGGTCGTCGGCTCGTTGTATCTGTTCCATAGCATCGTCTCGAATATTTCGTAGCTGCGTTAATTCGTAATGAACTGAAAGGAGATTCGGCATGTTCTCCTTGTCCTCCTCGTCTTCTCTCAACATACTCTCAACCCTATTAAGGCGATCGTTAAATGTCTGGAGATTTTCCACCATGAGTTCTACCGCACCAAAATTCCTATGGGCCTGTGATACTAAATTTATGCTAGTAAAGTCTTTAATCATGTCCTGCGACTCGGAGCAAAGCTTGTCGATCTTCATCATCTCGTCCCTAATCGCTTGTAACGTCTTTTGGCCATCGGTAATGCCACTCATACCAGTTTGTGTCATCTCTAATTGATCCCGCAGTCCTCCCCTTAACTGCGAGTCGACGGCAGCCTTCTTGCGCGTGAATTCCAGCTTCAACGCGGGGATCTTGTCGAGGTCATCTGGATGTCGGAGGAGCTCCGAGAGCTTGACTGGCGGCGCGTCCATGGTGAAGTCGGCGGGGCACCGCTGCGACCGTCATGCGGGTTTTCGTATTTCAGATCATTCCGCAGTAAATCTACGGATTCGCCACGTTAAGAAAATCAGTTGCGTTCGCTGTTGCTGTTGCTGTCGTCGCTTGTGGTATAGAAGGATTCGCTAGATTACGTGGAAAGTAATCGCTAATTGGCTGTGATGCGCCTTCAGCCTGCGAATTGACGTTAAGATGAACCCTGGTATTTTATTGAATAAGCGCATAGCCGTTAGTAATATGCAATAATCCGATTTAAGTACATTACCTAGGTACCTACCCTACTAACCACCACTGGTCATGACGTTTGTCCCCCCCTATTCACAAAAGCATAACAAAGTCAACTTTGCTCTATCCTAGTGAATTGGGTTGTCTCATTATATAGAATATATTATAACAGGTACACGTGGTATATCCTACTTAGGTTGGCAATAGCTTCGTTTCATCAAAATCTCAATTATCCTACTTCGACTAAAAGAATCAAGGCCATGGTCAAACCAGAATGTCCATTCCGGAAGTATCACACTACAATCCCCAACGCCTTGCAAAATTCGTATAGCAATAGATCATTATTTAGATATCATTAAATAAATTAGACGGAGCTATTTTTTGAACGCCGTGACCAACCCATATCACCGCCGCCCTTTAGTAAAGAGTCGCTGCGATCTAGTCTTTCCGTTATACTCCTTAGCTCATCGTGATGCGGCATCAGTGCCTCGTTAAATGCTTTTGTATTCTCCTCCCCATCCTCTACGCGGTGTTTGACTTCCGTCGTGACCGTAATAGCACCCATCTGATCGCTCTTATGCGGGAATATCTCGTCCTGGCTGCCGTTCTCGCTGATCGCGTCCATCCCTGTGGCCGTCACCCGGCTTGTCGTCCCGAACGCTTTCGACCTATGCTGACTTCTCGTCTTCGACTTCTGTGATTGTATGTACTCTTTGCGGCTCCGACTCTTGAGTGGTATCGAGAGGTTCTTATGTCCGGAGTGGCCATGCGAGCCCCCGCCGGATGAGAGCCCGAGGGCGCTGTTGAGCCCAGGGATAAATGCTGCGACTTGTCTGAGCGAGGGGATGCAGGAGCATATTATGAGCGCGCATATCTCCACCATCGACCATATAAGGGGCTCTGCAAGTTGGTCTGTTATACTGTTACTAACCGTCTATCTGCCATAGCTATTGAGGTACTTACATGTATCATCGTCGGCTATGGATGTAACGTAGACAATACGAATTATAGATATGGACGTCACCCTAGACCCATGTTTAGCAGAAGTTTACGAGCGCTCCAAGTTCAGTTACTCACAGTACGCCCAGTGAAAGCATACAGATTAGTCCTAGTCTTTTGACAAGAGGTAGTTGAAGCTTCCACGCCGAGGGTATAGGTTCAAGAAATAGGGTGAGATCAGTGATTAGGTTGAAGATGAACTAATCGGTCGAAGGCATACCTCTCAGCACTTTTAACACAGCGAGTCGGATTTGAACTACTTACAGTAGAATACCAAAGCGGATGAAGACTGAAGCACGAGCCCTCCAGCTTGAAGTCCCATGATTTTCGAACAGGACTGCATTTGAATAGGACAACACACGTTTCCTCGGTGGCCTGCGCAAAGAGAAACGCGATCAAAAACTTGTTAACAACCCTGAACCCGCCTTCGGGGAATATTCTGAGGTATAGCACCGCAAAGCTGGCCTTCGCTGCTACAACACCCCAGCTAAACGTAATCGAGCTAGCGATTTGAAGCTAGAAGG
The DNA here is from genome assembly GCF_022478755.1 of Daldinia loculata. Lineage (NCBI taxonomy): Eukaryota > Fungi > Ascomycota > Sordariomycetes > Xylariales > Hypoxylaceae > Daldinia > Daldinia loculata. Next base: position 6,282 of record NW_026054950.1, read on the forward strand.
AGTCAGTTTAGGTGTGAGCGACAGGATTATCAATTGGCTTCCCACCTGAAGATATTTGTTATAATCGTCGTCGCCGACTTCATCACGATGGACCCCGAGTCCGTATCGCGTAGCTTTGTTACGGTTAGCCTGAAGCTATATAGAGGAAATAGATCTATGCCATACCAAGCATTACGGAAGAACATATCCCTATTGATAACATCTACAATGGTTAGCTAGTGGTCCATTAAGGAGCCTTGTATATGGTTTAAATCCCCAGGAAGTGACATACCCAACTCAGGAAAATTAGAACTGCGAGAGGTAAGTAGATATCCATCAGAGAATTTTAGAAGTTATAGAAAAACTAACCATCATCCACTCCCATAGTCTTATGAAGCCATCGAGCCGTAATCCTCGAGGCCATAGATACCGCCGTAATCGCAACCAACGCCGCTCCGACGCTGACGATTGAATGTGCCTTGGAAGCGGCCATTATCGCCGATGTCAAACGCGGGTCGTCGCCGGGGAAGGTATCTTCGACCCAGAGTCGTAGGTCGATAGAATAGATGCCACACTTATTATAATACACAGTAGGTAAAACTAAGATCTCCCTGGGTAAATACACTACTTAGAGCACGTTATATTCTCTGTAACAATCCTTCTTTATTATGCGAGCTAGTTAAGTACATGGGAGCACACGCTAGACCCTCGATTGGGCTTTTCGTTCCAGAAGCTTGAGACTAGGGCTGGGGCCTGAGGCTTGGATTATGCTAATATATGCCAGGTACCATGAACAATCCTGCCGGTAGACCGGTGCTAAGTTGTAGCTGAAGACTAGCATTGGTTTAAGGCATAGGATTACTCCTGGGGAAACATGTTCTTCCATGTAATTCGGGGGTGTCTAAGTTAGGTGAGTTCGACTCGGCGGACTCCCTATTTAACATGACGGCGTTCCCACATACTTGTGCACTTGTATGCGCCTCTGTTTTGGCGATGCCTTTAGAGTGAACTCGATCTATTCGGGTCAAGACGGTAATAGGAGACTAGGACGTCCTAGATGGGTTATTTCCCAGCTTGCCACCTACAGTCAGTTACAGAGTAGAACACGTGAGTAACACGTTCAACATAGATGGACCTTGGGGAAAGATCACTAGATTAAGTTATTCGGGTTGCTCAAAGACACTGCCCACATGTATAGACCCAAGAGTATCTCTTAGAGACCCAAACAGGGGCCTGTAAACTAGCGCCGCTCGCTACCAGCTGTTCTATCTGCTTTCTCCATCAAAATTACATATTTCTAAGATTAACCTTCGAACTGGCGACTTATAGAAATAGATCACTTACTATGTAGATCTATATAAAAACGGTTGGTAGCGAACAATGCTAGTTTACAGGCCCCTGTTTGGGTCTCTAAGAGATAGTTAAGCCAAGACGACCCGATCTACCTACATAGACGAGATCGAGGAACAACTAAGTAACTGATCAATTCTGAGGGTTTACCTACATGTCTGACCACATACCATTCCGAACCCCACAGCCTGTCTTTCTCCAAGGGCAACCATATCGTGCATGCAGCCGATGCACCGCAACCTCAACATTCATATCATCTGGACCCAGAGCCATACATAGTAGGCGAGAACCAGGATGCCGCTGACCAGCCAGGGATGAACCGGGGAAGCGTTTAGTCGCTGCGCTAGTGCCTGACTGGCAACCCCGAGTCCCCGACATACACTATGTGATCTGCAGTTGATGTAGTTTCATCATTACCTAATGGCTGACGACTACCTATCTTATGGTCTGGGTATAATTAGCCGGGAGATAGTAATGTAGGTATGGCCCTTTAGCGATGATATAGGGAACCTATTCGCAGTTCTATAATATAGCCTAACACGTGCAATTGCTCTCATGTATAATACAGCTTCGTATACATAGATCCCCATGTGGGCCTCAAATGCACGTTGTATAGCTAGGTAATAATAGGTTATACTAGCTCGAGTGGAAAAAGAAGGAAACCCGAGACTAAAAAAGTGAAGACCGAACTGAATTCTAGTCGCGTACATAGACTACGAACGGCTTCAAGCCAAGAATAGACAGGTACCTTACCCATCCCCATAAATCAAGCTGCTAACTCTCCCACGAACGAACTATCTTCATCCTCGCTTATTTATCTCTAAACACCATACTATTACATAAATGCGTAGTGAGCTGAGCACTCCAGCTAAACTCCAAAGCGCCTAGGCACTTCCATCGCGACAAACCGGCTATCTTCCGCGCCGTCTAAGCGCTCCTCCCAAATTGCCCCTTAAAGCATAGCGCTATGTATTACATATTTCGAAGAGAGATCAGCCTTTCTATACGGATAGTGTATCTTTATTTGGTCAAAGACGAAACTTGTTTGATATTACACTAGGTAGTTGTCATTTGCATCGGCGTAAATAATGTGACGCTTCATTTTCTGGGGTAGATGCCACACAGACGCGAACTAGAGTACCTAGCAGAAGCGAATTTCGAGAAGCGCCGAAGGAGGTCTTATTTTAGAAGCAGGTATGGTTTATGGCGGTGAGTGGATGGCGACGGCAAGCTAGTACCTATGAGATGATAGTAGTTGGCTAGGCCCGTTTCCCAGCTTCAACTAACTACTACGTAAAAGAACTAAAATCAAAATTACAATCACGGCACTTGAACTCATGGATCTAGGAGTACAAGTTTATTGTCTATGGTCAAACGATAGTGTCAAGTTATGTTATTGAAACTAAATACTAGGCTTAGTCAATATCATCTCATCATTATACTATAGGTTACTTCAAGCTGGATCTAGGTAGGTACGGATTACTCTGTTGCAAGTAAGACATCATATTCTACACATCCACCTCTCAATCAGCCTCCAGCCTCGCAACCGGTGCGTTATCATTAACCTGTATCCCACCACGCTTCTTCTCATCCGAGTCCCAAAACGGCAACCTCCACCCCCCTTCGTCCTGCGGCACAGCCAGCCACAGCCTCAGCAGATGCCGTCTCGGCTTGCCACTATCGGGCCCGAAGTCGCGGTACGCCGTTCTAGCGTGCAGCGTGTGCGAGTTAGCCACGAACTGGATATCGCCGACAGCCAGTATCATGTGCAGCTTTACTCGTTCGCACGTCTCCTCGAGAACCCGCGTGGCTTCCTGCTGCGCGGGCGACAGCGGCGGGATAATGCCCTGGTCCGAGAACCGCGTTAGGCTGCGCACGTAGTACGGATCCCACTTGCAGTAGACGCGCTGCTCGCGCTCGGGGTGGGCCGGGTCCGGCGTCTCGAGGTAGAACACGGACGTCCGGATATACGGCTCCTCGCCCTCCGAGACCTCGCCTTTGCGGTCGAAGTACCAGATCGGCTGCGTGAGCAGCTCCGCGACATCTGGGCGCTCCACTTGCAGGATGTTCCAGACGTTGTGGATGGACGCGACGTCTGACTCGCCGCCAAACTCGGCTTTGTGGAGACATAATAAGCCTACGATGTCGCAGTCGTCGGCGTGGAAGAACTGCCGCGCGTTGGTCCGGTATATTCGCACTTTGTCGATCTGTGTGCTGTCTTCGCCGAGATCTTTGACGTGCCCTAGGATGTGGCCGTGGCCGTTTTGCGATACCGGGTAGCCGATGTAGACGCCCAGGCCCATGTAGGCGACGGCTGATTTGGGGATGCCCCATTCGTCGACGGGGAAGCCTTTGTATAGGATGAATCCCTTTCCGTTTAGTAGCTCTCGACGCATAGTCTCTAACGATGGTTCTAAACCTGGAAGTCGGAAGTTTTCTTTCGAGATTCCAGTTAAGGGTAGACCTAATTGGATGAAACTATCCGCGGCCTTGGATATCTCATCGAGTTCATCTTCGGCGAATTGGTGAACCCATCTCTCCGGGTTGTTGGCATAATCCTCTGCCTTCCATTCCGTAGGTCCCTCAATGTGCTTAGGAAAAGCGCTGTAAGGGTAGAGCTTATCATACAGCGGTGGATGTTGACCTATATAGCAATGAGTAACTAACTCGGTATAGAGATTTGGCAAATAGAGATTGCTCTAACCTGTTGTCTTTAGTCCATCTGGAAAGATCGAGTGATCAACTTGCTTAGCCTTGGCCTTTAGGCCCTGAATGACATCAGCCGGTGTCTCAATATCTACGGCGGGAGCCATGACTAGGGAGTCTTTCTCTGGTCTATCCCGATATGTCCAAGGGTGAGGTAGGTCAGGGTGTCTGGGTTGGAGGATGCAGGAGGGTGACTGATTAAGAGATAAGGTATAAATTCATTCCGTGTGGTTAAATAGCTACCTCGGTGTACTACCGTCACCTTTATCATCTACAAGATAGCCGAATAATGGCATCATATATTATCTCTTACCGCCGTCTTAGCCGTAAGGGGGAATCAAGATTAGGTTAAAGGCACTGTAACCTTTTCCTTTCTCCCTATCTTCCCCTCTACGGTCTACCTATCGCGGGGCTTCGATCACGCAATACCTAGCACGCAATCCTAGGCAAGGTTGCACCATTGTGTATCATTCGTATGTGTTTACTATACGCAAGATACAGCAGTGATTGGCCAATTCCTTCTGCTTTCGTGTATGTATTCCGAAGTCCAAGCATCGAAGCATCCATCTACATGCGTGTCGTCGGCCTTGGCATCATCATGTCGAAGATGATTTGCATTTCTCGGAGCGATCCGAGTTATAAAACAAGCAATTTTGCTATTGTCTCGAATTAATAGAGTAATATGTGGCCCGGTTGTTTCTAGAAGTCTTGGAACAATAGAATTCTCCAGCACGCAATCGCGGGCCAAGATAGCAGAAACGCATTAGTAGGAAAATATCTCGATGAAGTCCGACGACATCGGAGTAAGGGGATAATCAATCGGCCACAATACCTTTTTTTTTATAGCTCGAGGCGCTTATTAGCTTTATAGAGTTAAGTGTTATTAAAGATTTCCCCTTGACGTCTCACGATAGCTTCTCATTTCGTAATCAGTCCAGGATTCTATTCGACAATAAATAAGAAGTTAATTATTCTGCAACAATATCTCCAATAACAATACATAGGTTAGGTAGCTTCAGGCACGTAAATCCAATTCGCTCCTCAAAGTCTACTTGATCCGACGTTGCCTTTGTCAAACTAGGTGATATAATGTAAAGCACTAGCATTGCATTCTTCGAAGCTGGCGATATTTAATAACTAAAATGGATTAAAGAAATTCACAAGTCCCCTCCAACCTGTGCTGTCATAGGTATGGATATAATATGTCACTTAGACGTAAGTAAATATTTAATAGATTATGTTATTAGATATAAGTCGCGGGCTCATCATTCCAAGACGGCCCATAAGAGACAAGAAATATAAAATATAAAAGGGGAAACCCGATATTATCTATTCATTCGCGTAAGGGGTATCTCTCATCTCGCTCATCAAGCGTAAAAAATCATATGCCAGCATTCTCATTCTCTCTCCTTTTCTTCTTTCCTTTCCCTTCCCTTTCAGTTCTTCTCTTCTCCTCCCATTCCTCCTATTACTTCTTATGCAAAAGACTCGACACCGACCTCGAAAGCGGACTCGGCTGGAACCCCGGGCATTCCTGGGCCTGCAAATCCGACTTTAACTCCCGCGTCTCCCCTTGTTCTTGCCCCTGCCCCTGCTCCTCCTCATCCAACAACCGACCCTTCCCCTCATCATCTCCATCGCTCTCCGGCGGCGCGCACTTAATCTCGCCCCTTAGGATCTCGACGACCGTCGCCAGCGGCAACAGCAACATGCCCACCGAAAGCAACTGTCCGAAACTCCACTCCCGCTCGCCGCCGTCGCTCAGCCGGATAGGCGTCGAGTGCGCGAACGCATCGGCGAGGTACGCCACGCGGACCGTCGCTCCGACCGCAAACGCCGCCATGAGGACCAAGCCGACCGCTTGCACGGCGGCGTAGAAGCGCCGCGTGCGCGCGTGCAGATACCATATCGCCAGCGCGAAGATAGCCACGTTCCCCGCTATCACGGCCCCGGTGCCTACGTACGAGACCGCCGCGTTGCCGGCCGGTGGCCCGTTCTGCGTCTCGGGCCGCCATGCGCATTCGACGGGGAACGTGGCGTCGTTGATGCCGCGCTGCACGGAGCGCAGGATGAATATCCCGTATGTACACGACAGGACCAGGTTAACAAGCATAAGCAGCTCGCGCATCCAGCGGAGCACCCAGTCGCGGCGGAAGTCGCGCGCGAGAGCGAGCAGGGTGGCGTTATGTACGGCCATAGATAGTAACGAGAGCATCCACACGAGGAAGAAGTGGTACGGGACCAGGCTCGTTCGTTTGGCCAGGCCGACGGATTGGATGCCGATGCCGGTGAGGATCTGCTGGTCCGAGTACGAGTTGAGCAGTTTGCGGCGGAGGATGGAGGGTTTCTGGACGTTGCGCATTTCTTGGAAGACTAGGGAGGCGCTGATGAGGAGGGATATTGCGGCGGTGACTATGAAGGAGAGGAGCACGCCGATGCCTGCGATGCCGGCGTCGCTGGGGACGGCGGCGGGCGCGTTGGTGCAGTTCATTGTGAGTAGTGGACGATTACGAGATGCACTACGGATTCCTATCGAATCGTCGAAACAGGTAGGTATAAAAAAAAAGAAAGAAAGAAAAAGTAACTTCAAAAATCGTAGTAACACTCCCTCGCAACGCAGCGACTTTCGAGGGCGGTGGTAAATATATCAACACCAAGCCCACAAACAATAACCACGTTTCAGAAAGAACCAACAAGAAAGCGAACAAAGAATACTTTCCATTAACCTACCTAACCAATTGTTCTGGAATCCCTCCCGCCCTTTGTAGCTATGTAAATAATGACTTGCGCCCCTCCGTTAGAATGTACAAGCCTCCCCCTCCCCCCTCCCCCCTCCCCTTGTCTTACACAGTGACGTCGCCCTCGATGCCAATATAAGCGCCCCGGATGAAACGTCGCGCAGATCGCTTGGACCCCTGTTTTTGGTTAATCGACTGGATGGGAGAAGTTCGTCGACATGTCTAAGTGCGGCTGTGCTTTTCAGGCTTCAGTTTCGCCTCTGCGGCTATGTATTTCCAGGACAACTTTTTCTTTAACGTTCTGATTACCATCATTAGGTACTTTATCTACCTAACGTGACATAAGTGAGTTGAGTTAGGAATACACATACAAATAGTACATATCAGATATCAAGCGACGAGAACGCATATGTAAGAAAACAAGTCATGGATTCAACCTCCAAGTTGAATCTGTCCAATAACATCAACTATAACTACCTAACCTCCTAGGAAAGTATCGCGAGCCCGCGAGTCTAAAATCTATTAAAATGTCGTAGCTTAGCTCGTGTCATCAATTTCTCCGCCGTATCTGTTCCTCGTATCGACGAGGCCTTTTGTCTTTACGATCAAGAAAAAGGGAAAGACCCGTTGGGATATCAATGAAAATAAACGATTGCTGCCTCCAACTCCGTCCAACTCCGACCACCCCGCGACGCCGAGACCTTGCTTTAAGCAGCAGGGGCGTGCCCTCAAACCTCCGTCCGTGTTAAAGCCTCCCGAAGAGCTGGCTCTGCTAGAGCGTTTTGTTAAAATTGTAAATACTCTAATGCACCCCCTTTTTCTTTTTTTCGCTTGGTTAGACTTTTGTGAATTCGTAACATGCCGTTTGTCCGCCAATGTAGTATCATGCCTTCCTTTGCCTTTTGGCAGCTCGGCCAGGGCTATCGTCTAAATCATTTCGCAATATCTCCTCAGTGCCGCTCGGACTTGGCGACTTGTGGCTTGGCGAGTTTGTCTCTACAACCCGTCCAGTGTTCAGACCATCCGTGACAGGAAACTCGCTGCCGTCGGCATTCCAGTCAAAATTCGTGCCGTCGTTGAAGGTTGTGGTATCAAAGTTGAAGTCGTTTCCGGATGCGTCAGCGGTATATGCATTTGGGTCTAGGTATTGGTTCAGGTCGATGTTATCATCAAAATAGGCACTTGAATCGTCCAGGCCAGGTATCCGGCCTGATGGGCTCAGGGGACCTAGCAGGTGGTTGAGATCATCTAGCTTCTGGGCCTGTTCACTTTGTAGGCGTTGAAGTTGTTCGAGCTCTTCCTCTGTTTGCGATATCTGTTGGATCGACGGTGGAGGGTTTGACGATAAGATAGGGGCTGGTGAATTGCGCCCGTTCACGGCTGGCATACCTCCAGCTAATGGAATTCCTACCGAGGATGGACTTGTGGCTGTCGGTATTGGGGGCGAAGAGGCCGAGGAGAGAGGAGTGGAGGTAGCGCTGTGATGACCGCCAGACATGATGCTTAACATGCGGTTCCGCTGGTCATTTGTCAGAGTTGCTGACGTATGAGCAGCAACATTGGGTAGGTCAACGGAAACATTGCCCGCATTCGTGTTCGCGTCTTGAATGATCTTCATCATGCCCTCCTGAGGATTCGACTCGAGTTCTTGTTTGAGGTAAGCGGGAGTAGACGACTCTATCGGAGTGTCAAGGACTTCCGTGACATGCCCCATCTGTGGTGATTGCTGCTGATTCGAATAGTTTGAAAACGGCGCGGGAGTGCCGGTAGTGGGAGTCACCACTGGGGGTGTTTTAATGCCTTGGTTCTGAGGAATGGGAGGCAAAAGGCGGTGCTGTCTCTTCGGTGTACCCGCCTGTGCCGAGTTGTTGGGCACCTGCTGTTGCACCCAATCTCCTAGATCAACCACACTACCTTGGCCTTGCGCCGTTGGCATCTGAACATTGGGTATGATGCTGGCTAGTAGGTCATTCACATTCTGCACGCCTCCTTGCTCCTCGAGCGACTTTCTAAAGACGTTCGCTAGGAAATTTAGGATGGCATTGATGGAGTTCTCGTGACGATCATGCATGTTCTGGAACATAATTGCTTGTTGATAAAGCTGGTTATGCTCCTGTCGGAGCCGCTGGATAGCTTCGCTAATTTGCTTCTGCCGCGTCTGCAGTGCCGCCATCTGATCTCTGACGACCGCCAACTCCTTCTTTTGGAGGGGCCCTGTCTCTGGCGCTGGCAGTGCTCGGTTCTGCGCACTTTGCTGAGGAAAAGGGTGGCCGATGGCTTCATCTACCACGGTAGCATCCTCGTCGCTCTCACCCTCACCTTCATTTTGTTTCTTGATAGGCTTCTTGGGGCCACCGCTTTTCGGCTTGTTGATTAGCCAGAGCAGATTCGGGTGACCACGCTTGAAGTAAGGGTTGTAGTATTCGCTTGGGCTCTTGTTCTTACGTTCGCTAGCCTTCATAGAATTATCTGAAAGACCAACTTTCTTGTGGAATCCGTACATGTTGAGTTGCCGAACAAAGGATGCGTAGTTATTGTGCTTAAAGAGCTCAGGAATTAAGGACTTAGCAAACTCATCTTCGTCGAGAACAATAAAAGAGTCACCCTTCTCTGACCACCTAATCAGATCTGTATTCTTCGATTCTTCCAAGAAGCTGTTGAGAATGTTAGCAGTGTAAGTATGGCGCTGGGGGGACATCATGCGTACCTGTTCAACTTTTGCACGAAAGGAGGGATCTGCTTCCGCTTCGCCTGAGCCTCCCTCTTTGCCCTCTGGGCCTTCTCCTCAAGTAACTCTATGTTGTCGTGTTCGTCGACAGTCCCACTAGGCTGGCTTGCAATCAAGTTCTCGTCAAAGCCCGGCCATGTGTCGTTCTGTTGCGGGGTGAATGCGCGATTAGTGGCAACGAGAGCATTGTTCATGCCTCGTCTCGCAAGGACGTTCGAAGGGGCAGCTTGAGGGTACTGTGATGGTGTCGAGGGCGGCATAACGCCGTAAGAGTTTACTCCATTCGAAGTGTTATCAACGAAGGTCCCCGGGTTATTCCCATTCCACCTCAACAACTGGTCTGGTGTACTATACGGTGTCGCCATTGGGTGCTGTATCGGTATACTACCGGGTGCTGGCCTTTTTCGAGGATTCGGTGATGACATAGGGTGGTAGTAACTGTACATGAACCACGACCAAGGGAAGTGGTTATGTGAGCGCGGGTAAGTGTAGCTACCGGTCTACTTCGCCAGAAGACGATTATCAGTACCGTATATCCCGTAGACGAGTAGCTCGTAGTACTATATGCCGCTAGATCTAATAAGATTGGAATACAACTATGGCGGGGATGGTCGACGTGGGCCAAAGTTGGGTGTCAAAGAGGGGAAATCGTAAGAGCGGGGAGTTGGAAGTTGGAAGTTGGGAGAGGGCGAAGATTGGGAGAGCGGTGGCAGGACCGTGTATGAAGCCGCAAGGCTATCGAGAGAAGGTAGGCGGTCGGTTTAGGCGACTAGGCTGGGCGCGCAGGTTTTTTTCTGCCGAATAGTTGTCGCCGCGCAAGGCTGTGATATCGTTTCGGTGAAAAGGAACGCGATGGTTAGGTATGGATCAAGGCGACCAATCAGACGTGAAAAGGTTATGCGCGCAGATTTTCAGATTTCGTGGCAGATTTCGTAGCAGATTTCGTAGGCAATGTCAGGTTCTGGCAGATTTCAATTCCGATGGAGTAAAATGGTGGGTTCCAGGCTTTCCTGCGCATTCATAGCTCTGCCTATATACCGGCCGAGCTTCATAAAGAGCTTGAACGACAACAGAAGGAATTGAGACAGCACTAGAAGCTGTAAAGAGCCTTCAAGACCCCCGATTAAGCTGTCTCTAGTAGTTGCGACAGCAATCAAGTGAACAGCCTGAGAGGTGGGAGTCAGTCAAGGGTAGAAAACAAGGGTAAATGGTAAAGCCCGTTGTTCTCGAAGTCGCAAAAGAACAGTTCGATGTCCCAGATTGTCTAAGATAGATTAAATAAATTGCCGGCATGTATCTGGCCTAACATTCTGGAGACGTGTATTCAAGGTGACGTAGCTGGGCGGAGTTGAACAAAGTTGAATGTGCAGACGCCAGCGTGGTCGTGGTCGTGGTCGAGGGGACGGGAATGTAAATGGGAATGTAAAATGGGAATGTAAGTTTTTGATGGGATTTTTAGAATTGACCGGCCTTCCGGCTCACAAGCCGTGACACACCCAAGACAGAAGAATTCGTTCTTTCCGTGTCTTGGCTTAGTTCTTTCTAGGTACTATGCACACTGGCACGGAACCGAACCGAGAATTGAGGAAACGACCTCCTAAGAGCAATTAGCCGTACCGGCGGGACAAGGGAGCAATCGGAAGAAGGTTCAAAACAATTTAAGCCAAGCTTCAATTATAGTAACTGGCATCGATGTTTATTGTACGGAATAGATGCTCAAGTATAACACAAATATAACACGAACTGTATGTAGGTAAAAGGTAAAATATATATTTATGAAATCTCGATATAGCGTCAGCTTACATAGCATATACACTAACTTAGGTACCTAACAGACTTGCGCTAAGTACCGTACCTTTGCTAAAAATTTGATGGATGCATGTGCGTTGTTGTTTAGAAATGGGCTTAACAGAATTAACATGGCCCACTAGCATGTCCCTGGTTAGTAAGTCGACGGGACATGCGCTACAAGCCGACATCGTGGTCTACAAATCGCTACTGCATACGCTAGTACATACATACAGCTATCTGGCCAATCAGTAGTGAAAATGATAAGATATTCTTGTATAAGACTACCATCATCATTCATACGATCGGATGATTCTCTCGTCATAAAGTGTCTAGCTTATACACTATGCATGTTCTATAGATTCATCTTATTGGATATCAGGACCCTCGGCTCTTTATACTTATATCTCTTAAAGACCCAAACAAGGGTCCGGAATCTGACCCATAAAGCTAAGCCTCGCTACCAGCCATATTTATTAAAATCTTATTCGGAAAATGGCATGAGTAGCTTTTTTCTATAGTTGATCTTAAGCATAGACATATTTGATGGAGAAGCTATTAAACATGGCCTTTTAATACGTCCCGCAACACTATAGAGCAGGATAGACGCTAGTCCCGGACCCCTGTTTGGGTCTCTAAGAGATACTATCACGATGTCTATCGCCTTACGGTCTTCAAGTTTATTGATGCTGTTTAGACTGCGGATAATTGTACAACTATAAGGATACCATACATTAGTACGAAGTATGGTACGGAGCATTATGAGCGAAACCATACCCAAAGCTGTCAAACTGTGGAGTTATTAATAAGAACCATGTCCCGAACACAGGTCCGGACCATCATCTCCAGTCGATGCGACGCTGGACGCCAAGCCGAAGTGCTGGAAACTTGCAGGATTCAATCTGACCAATCACAAATGTCCAGACGCACCATAGCTCTCCCCATATTCTACCCAAGTAGGATGAAACTTCGATTCTCAGCGTTATGCACGATTGTATCGCAATATCTAAGAAGCTTAGCAAAACATAGACCTTCACATTTGTACATGTGTTTGTAGGACCCACGCAGCTTGTCAAAATGCAAACCTCCTTTTTTAAACGAAGACCAAGAGGAAAATACCCATGCCAGCTTCAACCTCGGAAGGGGATAGACCTTTCTAAAATCAAGGGGTATCAATGGTCATTTCAAGCCTCAAGAGATACGGGGGAAAGGTTCCTATGGTTAACGTGTTACTTAGCTCCTCTGCCAGCCAGCGCCGATGCTCTCGCTAATTTGGCATTCCTCGCTTGGTCCCATTCCCTTCCGGAGTTTCCAGCCTGTGCCTCTCTTTGCGCCCTCTTCTCCTCCTTAAGCGTCCGGGCCTTTTCTCTCGGATCAATGACAACCAATTCCTCTTCGGCCTTCTTCCGGTATGATAAGTCTTTACCGAGCTTGTCGGCTGCAAAGCTCAAGACGTGGGACATCCAACCCTCATCGTCGCTCTCTTCCTTTTCAGCCTTGTCCCACGAGTTGCAGCTTTGGCAGTTGGCAATAAAGTGTAGATCGCATAGTTCCGCCTCGTCGTCGTGCTCGCCCGAACCTTGCTCAGCGCCGCTCTCCTCCGTAGGCACGTTTGGTTGTTCTTTCTCGGGTCCTGCTTGGCTGAGCTTGGAGCGAAAGGCTTGAAGCTTTAGTAAATCATCGTTTACGGCAGGTCCCTCGCCTCCTCTTCTCCTTTTCCGGCCCCGCGTAGAAGTCTCTGGTATTAATTGCTCCAGTGCTGTTTTCTTAACCTCCTTGATCGGCTCAGAATGAATAGTCCGTTTCATAGATGCCTTCAAGGCTGCGATCTCTTCATTTGCTTGCTCTAGTGCGGATTTCTTTGGCGGCTCTGGCTCTGGAGATGATTCATCCCGAATGGGGATAGGTACGCTCTTCGTAGGTGGTGAGGATGGTTTTGTCTCCAATTTCGAGTCAGTCCGAAGTTCACGAACCGGTATAGAAGACCCAGTCGCCTTGGCCTCCTGCTTACCACTACTCTTCGGCGGCTTGGCGACGGGTGTTGGCTCTTCGTCTACCTCCATGACAATACGCGAGTCGAATTTTGCCTTTTTTAAGACCGGCGCGTCATCATCGCCTTCTTCGTCTCCAAAACTCAATAACTTCTTCCCCGCTTTAGATTTGGGTTTCTTCTTTTTCTCAGTAGCAGGTGCCTCGTGGGTTCGTTTAGCAATCCTTTCTCGCTTTTTCATATCATCGAAAGGATTGACAAGAATCTCCACGCTCGTAATCCTTATAGGGTAGAGAGGCCGCTCGGTTCCTTCTGCTATTTCTGCCTCACCCATGCGGGCCAAGTTGTAAATTGTATCGCCCACTACTCTCCCAAACACTGTATTCTTGTTGTTCAGCTCCTCGGCTTTTTCCAGTGTAAAGAAGAATTGGCTGGCGTTTGTATCCGGTTTGCTCTCGTTGGCCATACCCAACAGTCCCCTTCGGTTGAACTTTAGTCGCGAATGAAACTCGTCTTTGAAGTTTACACCCGTAGGTCCAGCATTCTTCCCACGGCGCTGATCCATGGGCCACGGATCCAGATCGCCGCTATATGCGCCGCCATCATAAATGGATTCTCCCCCGTTTCCTGTCCCAGTGGGATCACCTCCTTGTATGATAAAACCGGGAACTAGGCGATGAAATATCGTATTATCGTAATATCCATCGAGACATAGCTGGAGGAAGTTTCGCGATGTAAGCGGGGTCTGTTTTGCGAATAGCTCGACCGATAAGTCGCCCAGTGTCGTATGGAGAATCAGCGAAGCGGTAGGCTGAGGCTCGAGATTGTAGATGGAGGACATATTGCGCAGCGACCTCAAATAACGGTCAATGGAGAATTTGAGCTGCTAGAGGAAAAGCAGACTTAAATTTGGCGAAGCTGTTTTTAACGTTGAAATAAAAACATGGAGTCTGGAAGCTTGATTAGATGTAGCCAACGTGCGAGTAACTTCCTCGCCTACTCGATACAGCGCGTTTCTGTTTAGGTAGTAACCTACCTGTAGGTACATACCTTGAACTTTGAAGGTAGGTTCCTTGGCACTTAAGCTCCCGGTCTACTGCTGCCGACAAAATAAACCTTATCTTATCAGGTTCTTGCCTGCAATCTACAAGGTACATGTACATAGGTACCTCTCGTGCGAAAAGAAAGTTCAAACTCTCCACCCGTAGGGCAATCAAACAGGGGTTCTATTATGTACCTAACCTATTCGCCTCAACGTGCCATCGAAAAGGTTTTTAGATGCTAACATAAATACATACATCGGCCATATGGCCCAAATTTATAATAAGTCGTCAAGGGGGAATTATATCTCATCGCACATAAGGCGATTTTATCCAAGGTTGGCTACCAAGCCGTGAGAGTCAACTACTTAACCCTCTGAACGACTTACACCCACAAACCGGTTGGGCTTGGTGTATAGATAATTGTCACTAGACCCTCTAAAAACTAAAAGCTTTCTACTACACAAAGAATACGTGAAAGCGCTACTTGATAATATGGCGGCGCAGGAGCCAAACCCGAATTTACCGCCTTCGGAGGCAACAAACGCTGTTCTTGTTCCATCCGATGAACTACCAGAAGGAGCTCAGAAGGTTGAGGAGATCGATTTTAATGCTTTCAAGGGACGACCGATTACTGTGGATGATGTGCTTGGAGGCATGAAGCATATGGGCTTCCAGGCATCTTCTATGGCCGAGGCAGTACGGATTATCAATGACATGGTTAGCAAAAGGAAAGTATTCATCTCTTGGCATTTAACTGACAAATCTCGAAGCGAGCATGGCGTGACCCGGAGACGGGCGACAAGACGACGATATTTCTTGGCTACACGTCTAATATGATTTCATCTGGACTAAGAGGCATATTTCGGTACCTGGTAGAGAACAAGCACGTCTCATGCATTGTCACGTCTGCAGGTGGTATTGAAGAAGATTTCATCAAGTGCCTCGGCGACACATACATGTCTTCCTTCAGCGCTAGGGGGGCCGAGCTAAGAGCTAAAGGTCTCAACCGAATAGGCAATCTGATGGTTCCCAATGCGAACTACTGTGCATTCGAAGACTGGGTCGTGCCCATTCTAGACAAGATGCTCGAAGAACAAGAAGCAAGCAAGGGAACTGAAAAGGAAATCAACTGGACGCCATCCAAGGTTATTCACCGGCTCGGAAAGGAGATCAACGACGAGAGATCAGTATATTACTGGGCCTACAAGAATGACATTCCCGTGTTCTGTCCAGCTTTGACAGATGGTAGTCTAGGTGATATGCTATACTTCCACACGTTTAAAGCCTCACCACTGCAGCTGAAGATCGATATAGTGGAAGACATTCGACGCATCAACACCATCTCCGTACGGGCAAAGCGGGCTGGAATGATTATATTGGGCGGTGGAGTTATCAAGCATCATATCGCAAACGCCTGCTTGATGAGAAACGGAGCCGAGTCTGCCGTTTATATCAACACTGCCCAAGAGTTTGATGGTAGCGACGCGGGTGCGCGGCCAGATGAAGCGGTCTCCTGGGGAAAGATTAAAGTGGGAGCAGATCACGTCAAGGTAAGGAACTAAATTTCTTGAAAAGCTTTCTTCTAGACTCATCCGGTCTAATATTTGTCCTAGGTCTACCTCGAGGCTTCTGCGTGCTTCCCTTTTATTGTAGCCAGCACTTTTGCCAAGGACGGCTAGGTAGAAGATGTGATACAAGGAGTCAATGATATTGGCATACAGCTAAGAAAGCTCAACTTTATCTAACAATCACATGGCTCGTATCCTCCCAACTATTGTGCTTAAGTGCCTAGTTTGGCAGTAAAGTTTACTGCTAAAAGCAGCCATTGGTAAGAGGCCTCCCAATTTAAGTGTGTCTGAGGGGGTGTCCTTGCGAATAAAAAATTAGGTTAGTCAAAGCATTCTTGTTTCTACTTGATGAAATCGTCCCCGTCGAGGATTGCCAACAGATCGGAATTGAATGCAGCTTTAGTAGTCGAACTTCGGCTTTCAACAGATAGTACAGACTCGGTATACCAAGCAACGCTTTATAGCCCAGGTTCTCCCGCCATTTTTAAAGGACTGCCCTCAGCGTGCATGGGTATTGAAAGATGTTCTGTTGTAATAACCACCAATTCGACTTGAAGTTGGAAACGGATGATATTAGTCACTTTAAGAATCCTAACAGGATCTTCGGACGAGCCCCCTTTCACTACTAACCCTGGCAAGGACATGCTTTGGGCACCTTTCTTTACCATTCTTCATTCAACTTGCCCCCTATACTATTATCCTATACTAGAAGAAGGTCCCGACCGTTCCCTACAGGCCGTCTAGATGTTTCTAGTGAGGATCTCCGGAAAATCTCGCTCCCTGTACGCGACTGCTCCTTTTTAAAGAGCCATCTAACAACATTCTATCTAATGGGATTTCACCATGCTTCCCCTTTTTGATACAGTCCTACAGATGAACAAGGGTGAATTAGGTATAGTACCAGCCTTGTCAAGACATGCACCAAACTCTATAACTATCCCTCCTGGGTTAAATCGTCCCCTATCTCGCCCCGAGTCACCAAATAATCGTATGCACGTCCCGTACCAGTCTATGGAATCAAATAGCGACCCCAACGCGTCCCGTGCAACAACATCAATGCCTGCGTTATCATCTACACAGTCACGGTCGGATCGTCCACATATTTGTCGGGTCCAATTTCGGGCTGCACAAACTCTCCTCCGCTTAAAACATGCAAAGACTGAGGAAGGTGCTCGGGCGGTAATGCCTTGCCTGGAAAGCGCAGCCAATATTAACGTAGCTGTGAATGACAATTTCAAACCATCTCTTTCCTCTTCTTCAGGTAACAACGTCTCCCAGTAAGTTGAAATTTCCTATACTAAAGTCCTCATTATAATGCACTTTCATCGTAACATCACAACCTTTTTATAGTAAGTGTTTTACTGCTGTTGTTGAATTCCTTAAACTTCATACCGTGATTAAGTTTAACAATAACTATCGCATTGTTCAACTAAACTGAATAAAATCCATAGAACTCTCGGCTTTGTTCCTATTGGCAAGAAAACAAGCTTGTTTCGTCGGCAAGTAGGTCGACGGAGTAGACAAGAATACGCCGCAGGCTTGGAATTTGAAGCCTCGATAGTCACCATGAGTCCACGCAATGACCAAGTAGACTTACCAAAGCCGAGAGCCAGAAACAGGAGCGATGCCAGGTCATCAGTAGATAAGCTTATGGACGAAGTTAACGATACAGTGGGAGGTGAGCCAGCTGACGATGCTACGAAGGAGGAATGGGATCGCTACTTGAGCACTTACATAAATGAACTGGATCGGAGAGCGGGGTCGAGCTCATGGCCTCAACTTGAAAAGGCTGAACGGTTTGTCAAGAGAATGGAACAAGCACCTTTTAGAAGGATGGACTATAGCAGTGACGAAGACGACGCGCCCAAAGCTGGCGGATCGACAGCACTAGGCCAACAGAAAGTTCAGACTGGAAAAAGCCATCATAGGGCCACGGCTACGAATGGCAAGCCTCGGGAAAGACGTCGCGAGACAACAGAGTCGAGAAAGAACGAGGTGCAGGCAGCTTCCGCGGGAAAGCAAGCAGCAAAGGATCTTCATGAGTTGGAAGGCGCAGAACAGTCAAGCAGCGGCAATGGAGTGAAGGCTTCCACACCAAACATTATTCCACCAGGCCCGAGCCCGATGACGGATCAGGATAGTCCGCAACATAAAAAAAGATGCCGGAGAGCAGTAGAATCCCTAATGTCGGAATTGGGCAAGAACTGGCAACCTCATGCTGACGAACAAGGACGTAGGCCAGTCAGGGGGAGAGCTAACAAGAATTGATTAGTTACCTCTTAGATATGTTCACGAAGTACATTTATATTATCTAGCAGAGCTCTAGGGTACGGGGACCTATCATGACGGGGAAAGGTGTATTCTGTGCATAGCGAAGGTTATCTTACGTACTGAGATATGTTCATGTACGTTGAGCAGCTATTTCTAGCAACTATTTCCAGTGATAAAATGGAAAAAGTTCGGAGTAACCAGAGTTCTGAAAACAGGTACCTAGGTACTTTATTTCAGCATCTAGCAACATGTATTTCTAGCCGGCATTGAGTTTCGCTGTTCTCGAAAGAGCTAGCGCAAAGACTATTTACAGGCTTAGTTTTAGTTTGTATTACAACTGCTCTAATCCGTATGTACATGTAAATACTAAATACAAACACCAAATTATGTATCCATTGTGCCCTAAAGTTTTAAACTGGATTATCCATAAAAGTACCCGCAGAGACTTCCAGTCAATCGCATTATTGATATGAATTGAATTATGGAAATTGCCGCACGTTGTACTATACTATACTATATCAACCTTAGTGTACGTAACCCTCCGTACATAGTACAAGGACAATTAATTTTTTTTGTTTATTGAATAGTGCGTTTTGACTGTTTGTACATATACGAGAGTTGCACGCGGAGGATCTTCGTGCTACATATATACATGTACATAGGTAGTACAGATAAACTTGATCATGCATGTCTGTAGCTGGTTAACTTGGCAGTCTCAAAATGCGCGGGTAGTCATGATGGGAACAGGTGATTGGATGTTTAAGAGGCAGGTGCAAGGCTTGGGACAAGTTGTAGATTGAAGATGGACCCCGATTGGGTCTTCATGGGGGGGGCCTAGCATCTTTAATGCCAAATGCTTAACAGGCGTTGCAGGCCTACATTAACTAGCGGCTTATGAGTTCCGGGCGTCCTGCATCCCTGCTCGGGGTTCGGTTTAGTCTAGCCTGTCCTGGATTTCTCTGGTCATCGTCCCAGCAGGTGCCACGCGAAGTTTGTGTTTTCGAGGGTCTCCAATTTCAGCCTCTTCAACCCTTCTCGTCTTCAACGTTCCTATCGAATACAGCGTTTCAACTCATCTGTCATCCTAAGCATTTGACACGCGCCTGTCGCATAGCAACATCCGAGTTTACAGGGCTCTAGACAACCAATCAAATTTAAGTTAAGAGCACAAGGGAGGGGCTGTGGTTGTAGCGTCTTCTAATTCAGAGTGCCGTCTGTCCGCATCCTATCCTCGCCAAAACTCCAACCGTATTGAAATCCCGTGCTTGCTAAGCTCTCATGATCATCCGAGCCCATTTCCAGCCTATGACTCTATGACAAGTTCATAGACTACTTAAAGGCGGGCCTGTTCTGCCTCGTGCCAGACATGTAAGTCGAATTTCTCTCTCCAGCGACCCGTCGAATATTCGATATCGACACAAATTCCGTTAAGAAAATTCCGTTAAGCACTCATCTCGCACTAAATACTAAGAATCTACCACTTCTGCTTTACACGGCACGAAAAATACGGTAGAGGTGCCGCAAGATTACAACATGTTTAAAATGTTATGCAATTTCGTTATAGACCTAAGAGTGATGGGGGAGGTTGTCCTAAACCTATGGCGACCTCCGAATTTTCCGATAATTATCTAATTCCTTCGCGTAGGGCTTCCCGCTATAATGGATCGCGGTATGATGGCGATTCGCGCCGCTCTAGGTCTCGAGATCGCTCGCCAGATCGGAGATCATTGTATAGTGACGGCGGACCGCGACGCTCTTCTGCCGAATCTCGAGTGAATACCTCTGCGTTTCAGACCAACCGGGATAATTTTCGCGATGCCCCCCTATCAAGAGACCCCCCTCGGGGCCCGAAAGCCTTACTCGATGCGCCTAGCGGGCCTCGCGGAGGGGGATACTCTGGAGATTTCCGCGGTAGAGGTCGCGGAAGGGGTAGAGGTTGGCGAGATGATAGCCGGGACCGCGGGAGGGATAGAGATATTGATTTCAGAGATCGGAGAGACAACTCTTACCGTGATGAACGCAGCCGAGAACGTGATCGCGGTGATTGGCGGGATCGTGATCGAGACAGCTTCAGAGGACGGCGACCATCACCCCGTGGACGATCGCCCCCCGGCAGGGATTTTCGGGATTCGAGAGACTTAAGAGATGCTCCACTAGGCGTCGATGCGGAGCGCGCTCGACGTGGATCGAGGGACGGACCACTTTCGGCTGGATCATCTTCATCTGATCCTCCTTTTGGGCCTTCGTCCTATCGCGGTGGATACAGTAATCGGGGTCGCGGGAGAGGTCGTGGCGACTGGGATAGAGGCCGCGGACGGGGGTTTTACGACGATCGTGATAGATACGGCCCGGCTTTTAGGTCGCGTTCTCAAGAGGGACGATACCGAGATCGAGACGACCGCGATCGCGATAATAGATATCTCGATCCCGACTTGCGCCCACGTGATCATCGAGATGACCGCGATGTACGAGACCGCGAGGTTCGGCCCAAACTCGAGAGAGCATCGCACGAGCCGCCCCCATTACCGCCAAAAGACGTTTCGCCCCCTCCAGTCGCTCCAGCCGCGCCATCCTTTGGATCGGTACCTAACAGAACTGCATCAACGACTGAGGTCGGACCGGCCACGGGCAAGGCGCCGCCAACAGGACCAAGAGCACTCAAAGAAGAGCGACCAACAGCGCCTGGCCCTGTGCCTAATACAGATTCAAGACTACCACCTATCGGTCCATCTAGATCGTCCTTCCTGGAAATGAGCCCTACTACTATTCCTTCTGGTCCACGCTCCCAAACACGGCCGGGACCCTCGAGCAAGCAATGGATCAACCCTAATATTAAGAATCGGGTCCCTGAGTCGCCGAAGCTAAGTAGATCTCAGAGTTTAGCTCAACCGCGACCTGCCGGATTCCGTCCGGACGGAACGCATTCGGATCAACCGGTGGATAATGACCAACGACCGCCCAGTGGCGATGCAAAAGCAGACCCACAGCCGGCCTCGGTAGACAAACATGTTCATGACTCCCATACCGCCGACCTAGGTGAGGCGGCTGTTAGACATGACCAGCCACCTCGGTCTGATAGGTCGTCTTTAGACCGAGAACGTCCGTCTCAGGAGCGACCTGGTAGCAGAGGCAAGAATGAAGACGGCGAGATAGACGAGAGCGGTCGCTCTGTGGAAGAGGCGCCCACTGTGGAACTGAAGGCCATACCGGTGACAGACGTGGCAAAGCCAAAACCAGAGCGAAAGCCTATCCTCAAGGTCTCCTTGAGACACGTTTCCTTACCTCAGAAGGAAGTGAAGTTGCCCATTTTAGATCAGTCGTCGGAGTCAGACGATGAGGAGTTTGGCGATGTCATTGAATCGCAAATGGCTGAAGTAGAAGCGAAGTTAAAGCGGCTTGAGGGGATTGAGGAATCTATACCAATGACCGCTATAATGCGACATGCGGTGGTGTCACTCGAGGCTATTACGAAAATTCTGAACGAACCTGAAAGCTTAGGAGAGATGGTTGGCCGTGTTCCGGATGATGTTTCTCCGCCTGGTAAAATATCTGCGGAACCAGAACCCCAGGTTGAGAAGGCTCCGGTGGTCGAAGATACTAAGGATGTTAGTGATGCTAAGGAAGTTGTTAAGGAGAAGACGCCTCAGCCGGCAGTGGAAGAACCGACCCCAGCGATTGCAGCTCCAAGCGCAGAGCTTCCTCAGCCATCTATCGAGCACGATATCGATGTACCCACGACTCAGGAGGCGTCCCTCGACGAACACAGACCAAGGAATGACGATGGAGATGTACCTATGGAAGATGTATCAGACGTCGCCCAGGTCGATTCTGAATTACAGGCCCCGCTCCGAACTCAACTATCAGTTCCTCATAAGCAATCTATTGAACCGCCGTTCGAGGAAGTTCATATACAATCGCAAGAAATCAGCAAAAGGGGCTCTAGCACGCCATCTCCAGGGGAGGACGAAGACGAAACGGATATCGAGGATGTCGACCTTCAGACGATCGAGATTGTCCGTGAGCATATGGCAACTCCTCCAATTGAGAGTCTACCCTACTTTGATGAGAAACCGTGGTTTAAGGACGCGGCTTTTCTAAAGTCGATGGACGCTCAGCAGTCAAGCCTCGATTCATTCATCTTGGAAAGGCTAAGAGACCAAGCACAGCACCGGTTCGTAGAGGAGACGCGGATGAAGTCGATCTACGACGTAAACTACAACAACTATCTACGATTCACCATGTCTAATGATCCTGTTGCTGTTAAGAGCCGGGAGAAGTTTACTTGCATCACTGGAGTGGAGACCAATGGCCACAAGCCTGGTTTCCACGAGTCGAAGCCTGAAGGGACAAGGCGTAGCAGATACGCATCAGAACGTGATCTGGAACGAATCTTGGAGGAGTCGCGACGCGTAGAGGATGAAAAAAGGGAACGGCAAATGCAGGCAGAAAGAGAAAGATACAGGACTGAGAAGGAAGCAGTATTGCCTCGTCAGTATCAGGCACCTACAGAGCGAGAGAACGATTTCTACCGAGATGTGACTGGGTTTATTCAACCCGAGAAAATCGTAGCAGCTTGGCAAACTTTACCCCCTGTGGATAATTTCACCGAGGAAGAAACCGCAATATTCGAAAAGGCTTATCTTGAGTTTCCTAAGCAGTGGGGTCGCGTCTCTGACCCGTTAGCGAATAGGGACTTTGGAACTAGTATCCAGTTCTATTACCTCAAGAAGGAGAAGAATGAACTCAACCTAAAGGAGAAGTTGAAGAAGCGTCCGAGGCAGCGTAAGAAGGGCGGACGCGGCAAACAACGGTCTAGTGCACTGGTCTCCGAACTTGGTAATGGTGATAACGAGAACGAAGAAAACCAGGAGACGGGCGAAAATGGCGAGCGGCGCAGACCTAGGCGTGCGGCCGCTCCTACTTTTAACTCAGAGGCCACACCGGCCACGGACGGCGAAGGAACACCGGTCGGTACTCCTGGACGCAGAGGGGCTGGCTCTAAGGGAGACGGAAGCTCCGAGAAGCCAGAACGCAAGCCTAGAGGGCGCCGGGCTGCTAAGGACAGAGAAGCGAAACAACCCCGGGTCAACCAGACACTTGCAGCAGCTCCGCCTGCGGTGGTTAAAGGTAACCGCTCGCGATCCAGCTCTCGGGTTCATGGTCCGGAATGGACCTCTCAGCAAGTACCGAACGAAGCAGGTAGGGTTCCAACTCAGTACGAGTTGGCTCCAAGCACTACGGCCGTTCCACCGGTTACCATTCCCGCGCCATTCCCACACGCGCAGCCGATACTCAGTCCCGAAAGGGGTATTCCTCCTCCGCCTCCACCACCAGTCTCGATGTCGATGGACGCGATGGGTCCTCCGCCTTTGCGCCCCGAGCCGCCGCAACAACCCTCAGTTGCTATGCTTGACCTTGGCACTCCTACAGTATCCGATCGTAGAACCGGCACGCAGGCATCTAGTTACTGGAGCGTACCTGAAGCGACTGATTTCCCCCAGTTGCTTCGTTCCTTCGGAAGCGATTGGGCAGCTATTGCCACGCACATGCGGACCAAGACTCCAGTCATGGTGAGCTCCCAATCAATATCTGACTTGGTACCATTACTAACTCCGACAGGTAAAAAACTTTTATACTCGAAAGAAAGACACTAACGATTGGCAAGACATCGTTAAGGAGGCGGATGCTAAGAAACAGCGAGGAGAGAAGAGGCCCGCGCCTCCAGCACCTAGCTCTGGTGTCAAGAAGCGCTACGAAACGTCTAGCAATCGACCACTCGCGGCCGCTGATGCGGTCATGGAAGATAGTCCTGGTGCAAAAGTCGAGCATCCTCAACCTCCACAGCCGACGACAGGTCGTTTCAACGTTCCAATCGCAGCCCAACCGCAGCCCACGCTCTTGCAGGCATCGTTCGTGCCGCCTCAGCCTTCGATGGCTCAGAGCCACGGCGCTACCCCGCCTGGATCCCAGCCTCTAGCTCAGCCAGTAACGCAGACCATGTCTCCTCGGCCTATGAGGGCACCTTTTTCATTCGCCGAAAGAGAACGGGAAATGCCGCCTCAGCAGACTCCTCGCGTTCCATTAATTCAGAAGACGGCCCAGCAAGGGCCTCCGGCGGCACCCGAACCTCCTATGGGGAGGCATCCTTTGCCTACGTCCCTTATCGAGCCTCAGTCGGAACGGCCTAAGGTTGAACATAAAATTCCAAAGGAACAGCCTCGTCACCAGGATCGCCAACACCTGCGTGTGAAGCAGGAACCGGACCTTATCCACCAATATGACCCGTATGCTTCCCAGGCCCACCAAAGTATTCGAATGGCATCATCTCGTCCGGATAGCGTATCCATGTCTCGTCCTCCAGACCCTCCTCGTGCCGTAGCGCCAGCACCAGCGCCGGCCCCACAGGCGCCTTTTGCCACCATTCTTCAGCATCACGGCCGAGCATTATCAGGCGAGGGTATTCCATCTCCACGCTCTCGTCCTATGCCAAACCTTTCACGGCCGACATCTGGGGCTAGCAGTGGGACGGAGCCGTTCAGCGCTCCGCCAGCGCAACCTACGCCGTCTGCTGTTGTCTCTGCGCCCACCCGCCCACCAGAGCGTAAGACATCTAGCTTGATGGCACTTCTAAATGACGACCCGCCTCCGCCTCCCCCCAAACGGGTGACCGAGGTACCTGCAGCCGCGAAGCCGTCCTCAACACCTCCACCTCAATCCAGTCTATCGCGCCCTCCTCCTCCTCCGCCGCCGCCGTCTCATGTTCGGAGAGAATCAGAGCAGAGTTACGGATACGGTCGGAATCCGCCACCAGCACCGTCCGCAATGCCCCCTCTCAAGCCATATGCATCCGCGTCGCCTCAAGCGCAGTCCTTAAATGCTCCCCGACATATGCCGTTAGATACGGCAGCGGAGCGAGAGTATTATGGTGGCCGACCGCGATCTTTTCCCACTGGGCACCAGCCTCCAGCGACAAATTCGCCCCAGAACACACATCACTATCCACCTCCGAATCAGCCGCCTCAAATGCAGTACCAACCACAACCATCGTACCAATATGGTGCGCAAGTTCAGCCGCCTAATATAGCATCTCCCCCACCTCAATACGGAGGTCATCCTGCTCCCAGAGGCCACGAGTCACAGTCCAGTCGGGATATGGGTCGGGATATGGGTCGGGATATGGGTCGGGATATGGGTCGAGATATGGGTCGAGATATGGGTCGAGATATGGGCTGGCCCGGAACACATCAAGGCCACCCGCTGCAACAGCAACAGCAGCCGCCGCCGCAGCCGCAGCCAACTTGGGTATCACACCCTCCCCAACCACCAAAGTCCACGCAACCCCCGCCAACCCAGTCGGCATGGGCTGCACAACATGCTCCTACGCCAAAACCGCCTCCGCCTAGCAGTTCCGTTCCACCGCAACCTTCTTGGGCTTCTGCTCCGCCACCGCCGAGAGGTCATGATCCCATGGCTCTGCGTGATGTTCGAGACGTCTACCCGCCGCATAGGATGCAACCTCCCCTACAGCAATATGCACCTGCTTCACGTGCCCCTGAACCACCTCCCCCGCAAGCACCGGCGGCATACCCCCGCTATGCAAATACACCGGTGCCCGGGCGAGATCCTCGCGATCCTGGTCCCCCGAGGAGTTATACACCTGTAAACGCCTACGACAATAGAGGTTATCCACAGCCTTCAGCTCAAGACATCCGCGAAGCGCAGTTGCGCGAGCAGCAACAACAACAACAGTCAATGCTGCAGCAGTCGTTGAGACCTCAGGATAGACATAGTCTATACGACCGCCCACCACCTGCGCCCGATAGGTATGGGAGGTAGGAGTACCCATATTCACGAGAGCTGGCGCTGTTACCCAACCGCGAAGATATAGAAGTAGGTAGGATCCAGCCCGAACAGGGAGGAACCGGAGTCCTTCGTCCCACAGATACTGGAGACCCGAACAAGAACCGTTGAAGGCTGCCAACCTGTTCCTTTTTCTTTCGACGAATTCCAAGGTTTTTGGCTATGCGGACATGCCAATGCTTATTGCAGCGTGGCATATTAGCAGGGTATAGTTCGATGCTCGGGCTTACCTAGTTGTCGCTCAGAGGAAGTCGGCATCTTTTCATGTCGTGCAGACCGCTCGTCTATCTCCTACTAGGTGTTCGTTACCAAAAATATTAAGATTAGACTAGAGCATGTTGGTTGTTTGCTGAAATTTTTTCGTCTTCGGTCCGCATTCGATTCTTCATCTTATCATCACACGACCATCTGACGTAGGCGGGACTTTGTTTTTTTTTTAATGCAATGTGACGATCTGACGTCCACCGGAGGGAATGGATGGCACATGTTTTGTCGGCGGAGGAGGGAACGAGGGAGGAATAGGAAGCTGGCTTGTTCATCGGATCGGTAGGCTGGTCGTGAGAGAGAGCGCGTATAGCATAGGGAGCATCACGAAGGCAGACAGCCCTTTTTTTTACTTTTCTGAGAAAATCACTTGTTAGCTTGTTGTACATATATGAGTTCCCGCGATGTGCGAGCCTGTCTGTATCGATGTGCTGTAGTCGCTGGAGTGGAAGTATATATGCTGAATCCTCTTCGATGAATTGACATCTTGGCTTTTTAAATGTGCGTCGTCTCTGTGATTTGTTAGTTGTTGTAGTGATCCTTAAAGGTGGGCAAGTGATAACGTAGCTATAAATAATAGGTGTGTCCCGATGTGTAAGTGTATATTCGGACATAGATTAGTATATATAGATGGATGGATAGAAAGGAATAGCTATGTGTTGATCAGAATTGTATGTGGTATAGGAAGATTGAAGATTTACAGGTTCGACCTTCGGGTGGCCCGGCTAATTAATGAGTTTATACTCGGACTTCGATTCGAAAGGGCTCGGATCATGGACAAAGTAACAGTGAGTCATTCTAATGTATAGCCACAAACCTCAAACCAGACTATACTCTTCAGGTAGTAACTTGTATAGAAACTAAGGTTATAGGATGTTAGGCACGCGACATATACTAATTTACTCAAACAGTCTAAGATAGAGACTGACCGAGAATCGAATGATGTTTTGTATAGATTCTGAATCCGACTATGTCAAAAGCCCTCTCTATAGAATATCAATTACTCTAGAGATCATATACTATGAAAAGTCAACTCGATAGACACCAGACATAAAAAGCTAGGTGGATAGGTACGTATAGGGGTGGGTATCCATTAAATTCACTCGCAGCATAGGCTTTCCAAGCCCGTCCGTCAAGCTATGACATCTAACCATCTCTTCTGTTTCTTCGACTACCTATTCGACCTATAGAATGTCCATCCAACCCGCTAGGACGACGATGATACCACAACAGCCCTCCCCGCAACCGCCAACACAGCCCCCAAAACACCCACGGCCCCCAGCCCAAGCGCCGCTGCTGTCGGCCTCCACGACCATTTCCGAGGTGCGGCCAGCATTTGTGCCACGATGTCGTCTAGCCGTTTCGCCATGTGCGCTTCGCCGAAATTCTCTTTTACCCGGGAAATGCCCGCCTTTGATAAAGCGGCGAGTTCGCTGGGAGATAGGTGATTGAGCACTTTGTCCATGACCTCGGTCCACGACGCCACGTCGGCAGGCGATCTGAGCCACCCTGTCACGCCCTCGACAACGGTCTCGGTCGGCCCGCCTGTGTCGGCGGCTAGAACTGGGACGCCTGCGAGCATGGCTTCTAGGGGCACGATGCCGAAGTGTTCGTTCGCGGGGGTGTACACGAGTAGACGAGCTGAAGCAAGTAGCGCTGCTTTCAGCAGATTCGGCACTGAGTGTAGGAACAAGACTTCTACGTCGTCGGGGATCTCGAGGGCGGTAACGTGCGTCTTGGCCGTCATGCAGCGCAACCCGAGAGACTCAGATAGCTCAACAAGTTCCTTATGGTAGCCCACGTTCTCCGCAACACGCGGATCATACCCTCCCGCCACAACCAACCGCACATCTTTACGGGCTTGCGGGGACAAGCCAGCGAAAGCGCGTATAGCAAGCGCGATATCCTTCTTGCGCTCGAAGCGGTTTATACTAAGAAGGAATTTCTTGCCGTTCCACAGGGGCTTCCCATGTTCCCGCATATCTTTCTCCTTGGTATCAACACACGGATACACAACCTGCAACTCCATGCCCCCCTCCACCAACGCCGGCCAAGTCCTTCCCACGACGCCCTTCGTAAACGCGGAGTTGACAGCGACCGCGTCGGCAAAGCTCATGCTCCACTGCTCCCACGCGTCGAACGGCACGCGGTACGCGCGCTTCCACCAGCGCCGCCGGCCCTGCGCCAGCAGCAGGTCGGGGAAGTGGCAGTAGAAGAGGACGCGGGCGCGCGGGTACACGAGTTGCAGGAGGGGGACGCCGGCGCTGAGCTGGTCGACGAAGAAGGCGTCGGGGGAGAGGGAGTGCAGCTCGGAGGAGAGGAAGATCTGGATGATGAGGTGGAGTTGTCGCAGGATGGAGCATAGGATGCTGAAGCGCGAGAGGATGGACGGCGGGACGATGGTGTTGCCGCGGACGCGGACGTCGAGGGTTCCTATTTTTGGGGGGGTGGACTGTTAGATTTCATTCTATTTCTCATTCTCCTCTCCTCGACTTCAATACCGTGCGTGGAGAGAGAGTATATAAGCATCTCCTCAAACAAACATACCATCTCTCGCCTCATCAAAGCAATGTTTCGGATCGCAATGACTAGTAAAAATAACCACCTTATGCCCTCGATTCTGCAATCCAACCGCCGCATCAACAACTAATCTCTCCGCGCCGCCAATCCCCAGGTCAGGGTGGAGGAAGACGATAGTCTTAGCCGCCCTTGTCTTTTCCGTCATGTCGGATGATGTTTGTTGACACCATCGGGTGAAGTTGAGGGAAAGTTGCGGCTCTGGGACTTTGTCGATTTTTAAGGGTCGGAGCTTGACATTCCTTCCTGCCGCCGACCCCCAGTACCTACCTCAGCCCTACCAGGTTACGTATGTATGTAATACCCCACTATTTACCCACCTGCCGTCCCCGCAATGACAGTCACTTGCATTGGTCAATATGTCATTTCATGTGATAGAGAAGTACATGCATATTCTCATTTATAGTCGAGTTGATACAGCAGACATCTATTCAAAAATAGACAATCTGCATGAAGAAGCCATGAAGGAGTCGTGAAAAATATACAAGACACAAACACAAAGGACTAAGTCATAAACTCATTATTTATTTTATCTACTACTCTTAATACCATACCATACCATACCATACCAAACCCTCTAAACACAAACCAGCAGCTACATAAAACAAATAACATCGTGGGTAGCGTAAGCCAGCTTTATCTCATTCTCATTCTGATATCAACTCTCCCGAGACCCCATCAACCAACTGACAGCCTTGTTCTTGCTATCATTCAAGGCTGGTGGAAAATTAGCCACTATCAAACCCCTCCCTCCGGCTTTGTCTCCGTTGCTTTTCTCGTATCGCAAGACGCCTCAAACATGCGGGTATGTTAAAAAGTAAAAGTAACAAAAAAGAGGTAAAAATAAAAATAAAATAAAATAAAAACATCATGACTATACTTAGCCCGACCAAAAAAAAAAAAGGCGCCAGTTTGCGGACCGATGACCTAGCACACCGGTGCGCCATTCTAGGAAATCCATCCGAAAACTATAAACAGAGAAGCGAAGTATATGATCGCTAAGTTGTTGATGTGCCCCCCTAGCGGGTTGCATGCAGCATTGCTCGATAATCCACATTCTCACTCGCTAACGGAGTCCTCCTCATAGTCGTCCCTTTCAATTTCGTCTCCGACTTCGCTTTGCCTACGTGGCGTGGCTAATCCCAACTCGTTGCGTACGTCTTTCTGTATCTTTAAGAAGTATTTTCTAAGAGTTTCAAGACCACGGAGAAATCCCCGGTCTGGTTCGTTTGGGTGCTTTGGTGGGCATGGTTTGTTTTCGGCCAGGTCTCCAGCCGTGACGCTGTTGGCAAAGTCGGCCATCTTGAAGTCGATCTCCTTCTTGTTGATCCGACGTTTTCTAGTATCCCACACATCTTCGGTGTCTGTTGGGAAGTCGGTAGTGGACTCGTCAGCACCCGTATCGTAGCCCTCGTCCGAGTTGTCGGCATCATAAAACATTAGTAAGCTAGCTGCGTAGAACCGATAACCACGCAGCCTACGGATGGTCATCTCAAGTTGGTTTAGTTTCTGTAGGATTGCTGGAATATGTTTCAGGACGCTGCTATAATCTACGCCGTCGTAGAGGAACATAGTTAGAGCATTTTGAAACTCTGCACCCGCCTTGAGACTACGTCCGTAGTATTTGTCTTTGAAGACGTAAGTCTGGGATTTGGCGTCCCAAGCCTGTAGTCCACAAACCCTAACGCCCAGCTCTCTGGATGTCGTGTTGGCGCATTTACGCTGCTGCGACTCACGCTTCTTTGGGTTGGCATCTACACCATACTGCCGAGTACCCATCTTCAAATCCATGATGCAGGGCCGTTTCATACCAGCAGTAAGGTCCTCCAATAGTAAGAAATATTCTACCCTCGAGTCGCGCTGCGTCTGCGCTTCTTTGGGGTTGATAGGCCGTGGGATTTTCTTAAGTTCCATCGTTGGGCTCGGAAGAGCTAAAGGTGCATCTGATGAAAGATTTGACTGAAATACAGAGCCATCTCCATTTCCATTCTCGATAGTGTCGACTTCGTGCTTGCGCCCATTTGTTTTATGTACATGATTCCGCAATTCTGCCTGAGGTTCGCTATCCCTCCTATATTCAACTTCGTCTGGGTCTTCGAAGTACTTAAGATGCCCACGCGGGTCTGTGACGTCCTCAGGCTTCCGCCTAAGTTTGCTTCCTGAGTTGCGCCGCTTCCGCCTTTGAGGAAACTTTTCTGACAAAATTTCAGGTTCTGGAGCACTGGTTCCTGTAACATCTTTCATATGGTCCATACCTTCAACTCCCGAACAAACCAAGTCGGCGCTAGCATCACTTCGAGTCTGTACAAGGTGCGGAAGAGGCTTTGGCGGATTTGCTTCGTGAGAATGTCGAGCTTGGCTATTAGTCTTGTCTCGACTAGGTAGAGCACCCTCGGCAGTCATCGGCCGCTCGACTTGCTGTATTGAGCGACGAGGGATCGACCGCTGCTGGGACGCCGGTCTCCGGTGTTTATGTATTGCGATAGGCTGCTTCAAAAAAGCATCGTTAAAGACTTCATTTCGTAATCTCTTATTAACAGTCGTAGCACCCCAGCTGTGAGCATGCCGATCCTCCAGAGATGGCCGGTTCGGTAATATCCCCATTTGGAGATTTTTATCACGCAAATATTGCTGGCCTACGGCGGCGGAAGCGCTCTTTGGGCGACCGTCGTCGCTAGCTGCAGATATTGCAGGTCGGAGTAAACTTCGAGGCAGAATGTGACGGTTATCAACGAAAGTGACTGTTGGTATCGGGTTCTGTGACGATTGGAGGGATTGGCTGACAATCCTGCGATGATGGCGCAGATCTTCTCTATCCGATGCGTCAAATCCCTGCAGGACCCCTAGGCTAGCCGTTCCCTTATGCCCGTTTGGCTGCTCATCTTGCTCGCCCGTTTTCTTTTCTGGTGCATGGTTGTCATCTTTTTTGACCGTCGACTTTCGCCGTGGTTGTTTCTGAAAGGTGACATTAAGAACACCAATATACCTAAAGAAACGTTAGCTTCTCCCAACAAGCTTGCGGTCTGCCCCGTAAAAGCCGTGGTGGATATAGGGCGAGGGCAACAGAAGTGGCAATAACACACCTGGGCAGGAAGGGCAGAAGATCACGATGATATCGCTCAATTTTCTCATAAAACTCGTTCTCTCGGTTGTTTAATTGCTTGCACACAGCTCTCTTGGAAAATCTCCAGATAGTTGTATGACCACCGACCTGATGCTTATAAGGTATAAGTTCAATTGCATCAAGGGGTAATTTTGGTTCATTTTGATGATCTTGCACCATGTCCTCGAAATACTGGGAGGGCGGTCGAGATGGTCTAGTAGATATATCACGAGATTTTTGGGGGGACTCGATCTCATCCTCGATAGCACATTCATCATCTATTCGCGGGAAGTCTTGAACATGAGAGGCTGGCTCATTATTACGGTTGACATTACCACCGTCCGGTCCATCAGCCCTCGTCCCATCTTCAGCTTCAGGCTCATCTGCTTTTACCAACCAAGGGTGAAAATCCTCACCGTGGGTTTTGCGAGAGATAGGCTGCGAGATCTTGAAATCCTTCTGGATAACATCCCTGTTTTCCGGACTCTGGGTCAGGCCCTGATGCGGTAGAAACACAGCCGAAGATATCTTTTCTTCGGATGACTCGTCGCCCTCTTCGGCTGCATCTCCAACTTCCGTCGTGTCACTTGATTCGCGATGAATATCTCCAACGCCCTCATCGGGTATGATAGCAGAGCCGTTGTGTACACTGTAAGTCCGCTGTTTTGCAGTAAGAGGCTCTCGGGAAGATGCTCTGGCAGAGTCGGCAATGTGCTTCGGCGGTAATTGCAGGCCAAAGTAATCGAGTTCGGTAGTTTCACAAGGCACAGGCTTGGCGTCTGAGATACCCCAAGGAAAAGACTGCACACTCGATACATGAGAAGGAGACTGGTCGCCTTCAATAGATTGGGGCGAGGGTACTGGCGACTGAAAGGCATTATTATCATCGGAGCATTTGTGATAATTCGCATCTGCGGCCAAGCCCTTGGCGAGCAACGACTTGTCTCGCTGATGCCCTACTGATTTTGACTCCCTCCGCCTGCCTTTCTCTTCTGGGAGACCCTCCTTGAAGAAGCGTAGACTGTGACTTGCTTTCCGGCTCCGTGTCGGCTCGACACCGGCTAGCACCTCCGTAATAGATTTTTCAACCTGTCCATCTTGGTGGCCGATTATATCGTCGGTGCCAATGGACCAGGCTTTCTCTGGGCCCATGGAGAGCGTACGGTCGACTCTCCAAGCCCTGTATTGGGCCCGCGGGTCAGAAATGAATTCCGGCTTATCGCCAGTAGAAGGTGCGATATCGGTAGCACCGACTGCATGGGAAAACGCAGTGTCCCCAACGTTATCGGAAAACGTTTTAGGGCGGTTCAACAATCTTAAATAAATTTCCCTGTCTGTACGTTCCAATGAGCGCCCCCTACCAATACCCAAATCAAAATCCCTGTTCCCTATAAGCGTCGTAGTTGAGCTTATGGTTCCGGGCATGGCGATAGGTGACGGTGTTGCAGCTTGTCCTAGAGGGGTAATCGAAGAGAGTAACGGTACGGATGTCGCTATGGAGGGCTCAGCAAGCCCCGGTTGGTTAATTGGTGTCAGAAAGCCATGCTCGCTCCGTTCGTGATAGTCATCTTGTGGTGCGACTATGGCGTGTCCAGTAGGTGCATCAGATACGTTTCTCGGCTGGCTAAGTCGGTTCGGTGCATTGGAATATACAGGCTTCTGCTCGGGACGTCGCTGGTCTGTCTGAGTCTGGGAGGCGTGCGAAGGGGGGATTCCACGAGCAGAAGCCAGAGCTTGCGAGAGTAGGGACGGGCCATTGGACCTCTGGGAGACCGAGGGCGGCCGTGATTTATTATTGTTGTGGTCGACATGGTTAGCAGCGAGGGATGAGGGAAAGGTGGATGCGGATGGCACATGGGAACCGGGGGGTGCTGATACGGATGCTGGTGCTGGTGCTGGTGCTGGTGCTGGTGCTGGTGCTGGTACGGCAGGCAAGACACTTGCAGATGGCCGTGCATGGTCAGATACGGAGGGCGAACCAGTCACAGTAACGGAAGAGGAGGATGGGCTGACAGTCGCTGTCCCAGTGGTAGCGGCAGCATTAGCAGCATTGGGACTCCCAGAGGCCACACCTTGGGGGCTCACCGGTGCGGCAGTTGCGGCATTTTCGGGCTTGCGATGCGGGCTGGACATGAGGTAAACATCTGGCGAATACCATGGCAGTGTGGGAGGAATGATTCGCAGGAGATTGAGCGGCAGAGCAGGTGGTATTCGGGATCGTAGGTAGTGGTAAAAGTTGAGTTATGATGAAAAGGTACAAGCCTAGATACAAAGCCTAGAAAGCCTAGAAAGCCTAGAAAGCTACAAGTTTAATTCTGGTGGCGGTTTCGGCCAAAGTGGGGACCAGCCTACCACATAGCCTACCAGCCCGTACCTCCCCTAAAAATGCCCAAAGCCGGGTAACCTTAGGGAGGGGTCCCCCGGATTCCAAGACCTAAATTAACGTATGTAGTGCGTCCAACGCCTCCGATACCTGAGCAGTACCTACCTGTTTGTAGTATATCGCGTACCTAACCCTTAGGTACCTGGTTCTACAGGTTCTAGCACCATGTAAACCTTTCGGTATCTTGCACCTTTAAGTATTCTCTAGGTACCTCTTAATATAGGTACTAAACCATTAAAACCAATACGGCTCCTTTTATATCAATGACGATCCGAACGCTAGAACACCCACGTGCTACCGAACCAGTGACTTTCGAAATATACCAAACCGAATTAAAACCGGCCAAATTCATACCAAAGCATTCCAATCCCCAAGAGCGCCCCA
This sequence comes from Daldinia loculata, assembly GCF_022478755.1. Lineage (NCBI taxonomy): Eukaryota > Fungi > Ascomycota > Sordariomycetes > Xylariales > Hypoxylaceae > Daldinia > Daldinia loculata. The sequence goes on from NW_026054950.1 coordinate 41,014, forward strand.
AGAGTCCCCAAGAGTCCCCAAGAAGTCCCCAAGAGCCGTGAATCGATTTTCCTAGATTCTATCGAGCCCATCCTTCGCTTGATACGACCTCGCTACATTAGGAATCGTTCTTTTTAATACCAGAGTCATCACGCCTCACGTCTATTGGACCAGCAAAATAACCACTCGTAGCACTAAAGCTTGGTAGATCGAGATGTCCAATTAATGCCTAGTCTCCGGATGCTATCGACTGACCGCTTGACACCCAAGAAGCAGACCTTCATCGCGATGGGGACGATGATGCAATCTACAAAACTTCGATCCCGAGGTTTCGGCGCTCCTGACCGCTTCAATAGGAGTCGAAGTCAGGCAATCCTATAGAGCTTAGACTTCCGCTTTGACGTGTTGTTGTTACTGTTGTCGGTCGTTAACTTCGGTTATTCTCTAATCCAACACACGTTGTTGCTCTCTCACTTATTACAGGCTATAACAATCTTCTCTATGAGGGATATGAGGGATAATGCTTCACGATGGGCCATGTGCTACTCGCGCTAGGTTGGCACTCTTGAGTCATGCTACGTTTGATTTTACCATAAGCTGCCACGTCGTTCGTCCGACATGCATCGTCTTAAGTTTGCATCGTTGGTATAGAGCAGCTTACTACCTTTAAGGAAGCCTCAGATTGTTGCTTCCAAGACGCATGAAGCCTTGGGGTCAGCATGACTATCTGCATATTTACGTTGTTTGTGTATCACATCAGTCAGAGTAAGGCAAGGTGGCTTGCTTTTTCTTAGGCACACTACACACATGGCTTTCTTACACTTATTACGGCAAAGCATCCGAGGACTCTAAACTTCGAGGGGACGACACGTTAAACGAATGCGTCGATCGTAGACAGAACTGTATCAAGTACGGAACCACATTCCATGTCGTTGAGCTTACAGGCAAAAAGCCTGAGTCTCGGCCTCCTTATTATTCGTGGACTTACAGGCCTCAAGATCCCTTCTCGGCCAATCATTCAACAACGTGCCCTTTTGACAATTCTTCACTCGAAGAAAAGCATCGAGCCTTTGGCTTCTTACACAGCGGACTAACTCAGGAACAGCCGGCCTTGGGATCTAATCATTTCCCCCATCGCTTCGCGGCATTCATAGCATAATTCTGAGTCGCATATCCTTCTCTGCTGCCACACGTGGTTGTGCGACGAGAATAGTTGGGTCATGTAACAGAACAGCGGCACCTCGGCTTCTAATCCAATATGATGAGACGGTGGAGTTTTGCAAGGTCCAGTCATAAGAGTTTATACCTTACATACATGTAGATTGACGTAGCTACTTTGCAGAGCCTCATGATGCTCGTTGTCGTTACAGCTCGCGTATGGACAGATTCACTATCAGTGTCCTTTATATTCTCTATTAATGGCAGTATTCTATAAATAAATAATAAATAAATAAATAAATACAACATATAATGAAGGTCTTACCCAAGTATACTCAACTTTGACTATTCGTCCACCCCCCGGTCTCTTCTCCATCTATCAATCCATGTCCATCTCATCACCCCCTCCCTCAGGCGATGCGGAATATATACTATCCGAATACTCGTCATCACCCGATGTTTCAGGCTGAAAGAATATTCTCAATACCCAAGCCTCGATTGCGTCGTCATGCTCGCCTGGAAACATCTTTTTCGTGCCGAACCCCGCCTGGCGTGACAACTCTAGCAGGGTCGGACGATCTTGGGGGTCATGTCTCATACATGCTGCAATCGTTGTTCGAAGTTCCCTATCAATATTTCCGAAGTCGAAGTCGTTGAGTATTACCGGACAATAATGGAGCGGCTCAACCGGGTTTTGTGTCATTGGTGGTTGCCTTTGAGGTGCATCTGGCACCCTGCACCCCGTGATGAGCTGCCACATACTCTGTATAAATATTAGATTAGATTATCTCAAATTCTTGCTGTTTAACTCGGGAGTGTTACCCATGCAATTCCCCACACGTTCGTCGCCGACGAGTAGTTACCAGCAACCGGTTGTTCGGAAAGCTCCCAACCATTAGGATCCGTAGGTGCGAGATGTTCCCATTCCACACCGAATTGTTCAGGGGCAAAGTATCCTTGTTTGGCCATTCGACGTCTCTCGAGGTAATATACGTTCTTCTTGTTTTGCTTTATAACGCGGGCACATCCAAAGTCTGCAAGCTATCGATTACTCTTGTTAGCACAGGAAAACTTGTCTGATACGAATAGAATACCTTCAATCTAGGGATTAAATCATGCTCGCCGTCTCTGGCACCGAAGTCAGGAGGGGCGATGAATACTTGGAGGTCGTTAGTCACCGGAACCTACTGATAAGACAGCTTTCGTTACTCACTATTGCTGGGATCAATATCGAAATGGACCAAATTCTTGCGAGCCCATCTGCGTTTCTCGACAGGGATTTCTTCGAAAAGATCATTGCCCAAGGTTTTCCCTACGACAACATCTTCGCCAAGTTCTTTTCTCCTTGCTAGATCATCAATCTCGGCCTCATCTGCATGATCCTGGGGTCTCCCACGGCGCCTAGGGTGGAATTTCCGTGGGGGATACCTACAATAACGCGTCAGCTTTATGCTATGTGTATTATATGTGCCTACTATATGAAATGACCCGACGAATTCGACGGCTTTATGGCGTATGTAAATATCTGGGGATTCCTTACTCCATAGCGATACAGGCTTTAACCACTAATAATTTAATTAGCCAACAATTCGCAAAAGAAGGAGAAGACAAGCTCTTCACATACGACAATTCCAGAATGACCAAAGAACACGGTTAGGAATCCCCGCGGACATTCGGTGTATTTTAGAAATAGCGTGAGCAAGATCACCAAGTTGCATAAACTCGAGAAGGAGGAAATCCTTATAATCTAGGCGCCACGACCTGATAAATTCAGGATCGACTTTTTTCCCTTGCCCTATCACTTTAGATACTACCCTAAAGTTATGTTCCCAGGTTTCGATTTCACCGCGCCTTCTAGCCCGTCTCTCTTCGTGTAGTCTGAATTTCTCTAGCATCTGTTCGGGCTCGTTTTCCATTCGCCACCTCCGAGAGGGTTCCTCTGGAGGTGTGTCACTAGGGCTCTCATCGCCGCTGGATTCTCCCTCAGAACTTGAATCAAATCGGGGTACCTCCGCTAATTCAAATTTTGTTTTTGGAGGCATTCCTATCTCTACGGGGTCGATGGCCTGGATAGTGTGGGCCGCTCGAGACGTGTGCTAAGAGGTAGTTAGATAAAGCTTGTAATAGTGAGTAGCAGTGGATATAAGTTACCCTCATCATTTCCTCTTCTTGACGGATATCCAAACTAATCCATCCCTTAAGGCCTATTTTCAATACGATATCTCGGTCCTCACGCCCAACTTCTGCACCCCGCCACTTGAATTGAGCAGTTAGTCCCAAACCACCATAGCCTAGGTGTCTTATATAATCGAATCTTCCCTGCTGGAGAAAATAGTTTTTGGCCTGCTCGAGTCTTGTTCGTGCCCGTTCGTTAAGTTCCCTAACTCCCTCAATAATGTAAGGATTCTCATAATATGACGGAAAGGTTCCTTCTCGGAGCTGAGGTGAACCTCCTCTTGGAAATGGGTGTGCCAACCACCTCGCCCTGTTTCGGGCAAATTCCTGGGGGCTAGGTTCTCCGTAGCCCCATTGTCGGTATCGAGAGAACCTCCAATTCTGCGCTCGATACTTTTCCTCGAAAATACTGGGATCATAACTGACCTCATCTGGACCAGCCAAGCCTCCGTGTGCTGCCATTGTAGTTGTAGCTTATAATATAGAAGCTCTGACTAGCCTGTCAAAAGACATATCAAGAGTAGGTTCTACTGGATACTTATTGTTATGGCACTAAATAGATCTGGATAATATACGAACAAAGAAGGGGTTGCTTACAGGTGACATATCCAGCGGTTGCTGCCATACTGCTTGCGGGAAAATGCTTTGATCAGGGATGTGTAAAACAAAGCGTTGATAGAATTACATAGCAGTCCAGGGTGTGGCGTCTAGGATCTTTCATACTATAAGATATTTTAGGTAGCTATTCATATATAGTTAAACTTATCCGGTTGAATTTTTGATCCATCAAGAGCATCTTTGATACTAAACCTCATGTTAAGATTCCTCATTAGCCGGTTATTTAGAATCGTTGGCATCGTTAGTAGACTCCCATTGGACCATGGACGATTCCTACATGCGAACCTTGAAAGCTTAGCGCTGTTGTTGAGCCTCACGAGCTAGGGTCACATCACACGGTGAATGCGGCTGATTCCAGACTCAGCTGAGACCTACAGCTCTAATATGGTCCTGGGTCCTTGCTATCTGTCGTAGCGCGCATTGAATAATGACCAAAATCGCCCACATGCGAAACGAGGAGAGCATAGGCGTGTTTGCTACATGCTTGTTAGTCCCCTGATAATTTAATATGATGTTGCAAACGTCAGATGGATATCTAGATGTAGGTATATCTGATCAGCGTGATGCTATCTTTAGCGCATTCGAGCATTGATTCAAGTATTGATAACGACCCTTCAAAACCTGGGATAACACTAGTAAAATCACGGGGGTTCATGTTACATGTAGGTATCTAGGTTACCTAAGGCATGCATGTGCAGATATGATACTCCATCATGTCGGATCTTTTAACTCTTCGATGAGAAACGGAAGCGGAGTGGTGGAAACGGAAAGAACGTACTGGCGTCCCCGCTTACTAAAGGCACCTAACTGGTATGTAGAATACAAGAAGGGTTAGTCAAAGATGCAACAGATTCTATTCTCCTAACCGAATATGTTGTACTCACATGCTCTGTAATCCGTACTTATGTACCTACACACTTCATGCAGGTTTCGCCGTTTCATTTGGGTGGACTAGCTGGAACTGGGGACACTGGAAACCTCTGAGACGACCGGCTGCGGCTGGCCCTCTCAGTTGCAATCCTTTCGTCATCTGTCATAATTGCATTTTGATTGTACCGCGTACCGATGTTCCATGTTCCATGTTCCATGTCCAATGTCCAATGTCCAATGTTCCAGCCCGAAGTTTTCCAAGTTATTTACTGCACTTACGCCAAACCTCTTCTTCTGGTTGCGTTTTTAACTTATTATACACTACTTCTTCTTCTTTTTCCCATTCCGTCAACTCGGAAGTTTGCAGTAGGAATCCTGCAATTTTTCGCCCTCGTTGCGACTCGTTTACTATTGTATTCTTCATATCTCTTCCATCTTCTGTTTGTTTCTTTTTCTTCTAAGCTTGTATTTCACTTGTGGTTCTTGTGGCGACCACCTATCATCTCAAAATCCCATCGTTCCCACTTTACTGTTAGCTGCGTTACTTTCGTTGTTGGCCTGTGGTTCGAGAACGCCACACCAAACGAACAGTGACAACGAGCATAATTGAGACTCGATTGCTTTACACGAATTATACAAGGACAAATTACGACCCATAACATACCCTGCTGGTGCTGCAGACAGTCAACTAATTTTCGTCATTTTTGTTGTGCCGCACCCCCTCTCATTTCTTACGTGCATCAAAGTTGACCGTTGACCGTTGACTATTGACCCCGGATAAGCGCGTTTATACATAACGCCCCTCCTAACCCAACGGTCCGTCGTCACAATGCGTCGCGCTTCCGTAGACTTGACCGACCCCTCTCGAAATATCGAGGAATCAATAGGCACTCCAGACCCGACATCCATAGATTCTGATCTAGACATGACTTTGACAACAGATGATGAGGGCGCTAGAATATACACCCCGCCTCCTCACATAGCCGCACGATTTTATCGACCTAGTCAGAATCGTCGAAAAGACTCGGCCGCCTCGTCGCGTCGTAATTCGATCTCCTCTGCGCATTCGCGGTCTTCGCATGGCTTCAACCACCATGGCGGCCCGCAGAGCAAATACATTGCCCAGCAGATGCGTCGTGCCTCGATCCTCGAAGATCGCAAGGCCCGTCTTGCCGATAGGGCAGCGCACGCTGAGAAGGTGCGCTTGAGAGCGGCCATGGCAAAGGCAGCCCACCACAAGACTTCCAACTTGGAAGAGCGTGCGTTGGCTGCTGCTCAGGCTAGAGAGAAGAACCTAGCCGAAATCGTCGCTGCGTGCGCCGAAGAAGTAAAGCGGGCCAAAGCAGTGGCTGAGAGCATGAAAGAAAAAAGGGAACAGGAGCTGCGCAAGCTCAAGTCCCAGATGGAGGAGCGATTGGCTGAGGCGGAGAAGAGGAGGGAGGAATTACGCAGTCGCCATATAGCCAAACGTTCTAGAGGCCAGAGCATAATGACGAAGAGATCTGACACGAGTAGTTTGCCAGAGGAGGAGGAACATGAATCCTCAAGCATGAGTGATGTCGTGCTCATGAGCGAGGATGTAGCAGTGTCTAAGATCCAATGGTGGTGGAGAGGAGTACTGAGAAGGATGGCGGTACGCCAATTTTCCGAGCTCGGCTTGAACATTGATAGCGTCAGAGATACCTCATTTGAGCAAGTAACCGAACTTCTTGCTCAAGAGAGGGTCCTTCTGCTCACTTCGAGAGTCTTGCGCATCTGCGGCTTACAAGAGGGCGAACCAGGTTCAGTGGATGAGATGACCGCTGTTCGCACGTTCCTGAGCGCTTTCTTAATTTTAGGCCATCCTACACAGGTCCTTAGCAATAAGGATCATAGGGGAGAACAGGAGCAGGTTGGATCTTCTCAAGGGCAACCCATTCCTCACGATGATCTGGCTAATCCACAGTTACAGGATCTCGTCGGCAAGGCACGAGATTTGTTGATCTCCTTCGAGAACATACTTTCTCGACTGACCTTGATGAACAATTATACGGTTCCACCAGCGTTACGGGCGGCTTTACCGGAATCGTATGCGACATTCCACAATGCATTCATAGCATGGAAGGCTCGTGATTCAAATGCGTTGGTCGAAGTCATGGTCCTACAATTCGTAGAACTTGACGCAATACTCGAAACTGTTAAAGATGGCACCGAAGAAGCCGTTGCTGATTCCTACCGACAGAGCATCAAGGACAACCAGCTGATGCTGATGGTCCGAATAAAGAGGCTTGCCGGCGCCGAGCGAGGGAAGAAAATGATTTTTGATGCCGTCAAGCAAGCAAGGAAGGCTAGGGCTGCGAAAAGACCTGCGGGCGACATGAAACCACGAGCCACCGAACATGATCTTAGCAATGATAACTCGGTCGGAAGCAACGCAACAGCCGATCATGTTATTTCGTCTCAATTACAGACGCTCACGCCACCTCCTTCTCCACTCCGGGAGAAAGAGTTGAAATTCAACATAAGCCAGCCGACTTATCCCCCGATCCTCCCGGACAATCGAGTAATTGTCCACGAGTTGGCTATCAATCGGGAGTATCGCATTGAGTACCAGCATTTCCAAGAGCAGCATAAGCTTCGCATGGACCCCCTTTTTCAGGACCTAAAAACCGGCCCGAGGAACGAAGAGAAAGAATTTCATTATCTCATGATAATGGCCAACTACATCAGAGATAGACTTCAGCATCTAGTCAAGCCTGGCTCATCTATGCACACTTTTATCGGCGAAATCCTCGACACCGAGGTCTCACAACAGCAATTCTTAGCCGGTAGCTTTTCGTATGAGCGATTCTTCTCGTCTATGGGGTCTCTTCTCCCAAAGCTTTGCGCTCCGGTTCGTGACGACGAGGTAAAAGATTTAGTTGAGAACAAACTTAGTCAAGGACACGTTGTCGACCGCCTCGAGGCGCTCCTTTCATTTATCGATACTATGCTTTATGATTACGCGAACTACATGTTACAAGTTGCAGCACCAAGTCTCGTGGAGCACGCTTCTGCATACGAAACAAAGAGATTTGCCGAGGACCTGGAGGATGGCACGATCACGCTTCATCGCGCGGAGGCTTCTTGGCGAACTGCGCGCAATAAAGTGCATGCGGAAGTCTCGCGCCGTGACCCCGAGGGCATCAATCACCCACGTTCGCGGCTCACTCCGGACAAGATCTATTGGCAGATGCTATTAGACGAATTTACACAACCATCACCATCAGATGAAACTGTGCCGGAACCGCTCGCCCTCGATGCAAAACGTCGTGCTCGTATAGGCCGTCAAACGATACGCATCGTTACAGCGGGTGCCATCCTCCTTCAGTGCAAGAATATGCTCAAGCGCGATGTCCGAGCCCCTTGGAGGACAGAAGCCGGCCGCATCTTGACGGTCCTTGAGTCTATGGATGATGATTCGAAGCCACTCCCTCAGTCTACGGCTACGCACGGCATCATGGCGGCGCTCGAAGCAGGGCGATCGATGCCAACAGCCACTAAGACACACTTGCAAGCTCTTGTAACAAAGGTACTTGCTGCTAGCATGGATGCAAAACGCGACAACACGGACCCTGGAGAACCTGTATTAAGGCTGCTCTTAACACGAATCAGAGGCCACATCCTAGCTAGGTTGCAAGCCGGTTCCGCGAGCGAAAAGGTCAAGGCCACTAGTACAGCTGGGGAGAAACTCGCAAGCCTCGGGCTACCCGAGTTTGGGGAGAAAGTGCGAGAGATCGTCGATGAGATTGTTAAAGTAGGAGTTGTAGATCGAGAAGCTCATGGAGTATGGTGGGAAGAGGTAGCTGAGAAGGTGAGCAGAGAGGATTCAGTCCCTACGCCAGCAGCCGCGTAAGTGTGAAGAGTAGCAGCAGTTGGGAAATGCATTCGTCGTCACATGCGTGAGACGCGGAGTATACATTATCGAATAAGTCTTACTTATTGGCTCGGGTTTGGGTCTCTGGTTTCGGTTCAATTTCTGGACTGGCGTTTTCTTCGGGTATGCATTCAAATACGTTTTCAAGACGGATGATGTATTGTATTTTGGAACTGGATGGAACACCTTTTTGGAAGGATACCTTTTGCACCTTTTGCGTCAGCGCACATTTCGGGCTTGTGATATTGATTTAGCATTGCTTGAGAGCCTTAGAAACACAGTTCAAGCTTATTATGGTATAATGATGCTAGCGAAGAATATCCATACAGTCTGTACAATTACATTATGTATGCGGATTCGGGGGTTAGCAAGATACGCGTGTAGTATACGAAGGTATGGACTATAGAGATATGTATTTTCAGTATGATTATGTACCTCCTAGAGTCTTTAAGAGGTGATGATTTATAATACGTCGCTACCTCCTGAGAAAGTGATTACCTTATAATTCGTACTTGCCTCAGATAGGTATTAATAGGTACGTACGATAGGCACGTGACAGCGAGACAGCGGGGCAAACGCGAGGCGCGTATTCGGTTTGTCCCTTAAGGTTTATTCCTTAAGTACCTAACCTTAGATAATTAAAGTCACTTCTCATGCTCAAAAGCGCTCAGAGACTACAAATAACGTCTAAAGAAACTGCCCTTCTAACGACCTAGATGGCATTTCTAGTTAATTCTATATTTATATTCGTCGCCTTGTAACTCACCATTAACGACATTCAGAATTATGGCACAATCACAATTAACCGGTGAGTTTCTATAGGCAGCATCTCCTTAGCAATTCTAAGTGTAAGTTAATCATATACGGAATGCAGATGCGGATACCATCCGTATCCTCGTCGCCACTGATAATCATGTGGGTTACGAGGAACGAGATCCGATCCGTGGCGATGACAGCTGGAAGTCATTCGATGAGATTATGAATTTAGCCCGGAAAGAAGATGTAAGCAAGTCTTGTGTCTTAGAGTCCTGCTTATAGTTGCTTACAAAGTAGGTTGATATGGTACTACTAGCTGGAGACTTATTCCACGATAACAAGCCGTCCAGGAAGGCCATGTTCCAGGTTATGCGATCATTGAGGAAGAACTGTCTTGGCCTGAAGCCGTGTGAAATACAGTTCCTGAGCGATGCGAACGAAGTCTTTCAGGGTGCCTTTGGACATGTCAACTATGAAGATCCCGACATCAATATCTCCATCCCCGTCTTCTCCATCCATGGCAACCATGACGATCCTAGCGGCGAGGGTAACTTTTGTTCTTTGGATCTGCTTCAGGTCGCCGGACTCGTCAACTATTTCGGACGTGTGCCCCGAGCAGACGATATCGAAGCTAAACCAGTTCTACTTCAGAAAGGCATGACTAAATTAGCACTCTACGGATTAAGCAACGTGCGAGACGAACGCATGTTTCGGACGTTCCGTGATCATAATGTCAAGTGGTTTAGACCGAACCAACAATCAAGCGATTGGTTCAATCTCCTTGCCGTTCACCAGAATCATCATGCTCACACTGCTACCGGCTATCTGCCCGAGAATATGTTACCTGAGTGGCTGGATTTGGTCGTTTGGGGTCACGAACACGAGTGTCTGATTGATCCTTCGCATAATCCAGAGACTGGCTTCCATGTTATGCAACCAGGCTCCTCAGTTGCCACGTCTTTAGTCCCCGGTGAAGCCGTAGCCAAACACGTCGCCGTGGTAAGCATCACAGGGAGAGATTTCAAAGTAGAGAAGCATCGGTTGAAATCAGTCCGCCCTTTCATGACCGCCGAGATTATCCTAGCAAACGATAAGAGATTTAAAGGTCTAGATAAGAAGAAAGAAAACCGCCAGGAGCTCACGCGAAAATTAATGGACGTAGTCGAGGAAATGATCGAAGAAGCTAATGCCGAGTGGGAATCTATTCAGGAGGGTGATTCTCTAGACAGTGAACGACCTCTACCCTTAATTCGTCTAAAGGTAGAGTACACTGCTCCAGAAGGAGGCCATTACGATATCGAAAATCCGCAGCGATTCTCCAATCGGTTCCAAGGAAAGGTTGCAAATACCAACGATGTTGTGTACTTCTATCGGAAAAAGACGGCGCAGAGTAAGTGAAGTAACGGATTTTCCAATTAGAAATATTACTAATACGTAGTAGGGAGATCGGCAAAAGATACAGAATTGTCAGAAGAGCTATTGGCAGCCTTGGACGATATAGAGGACATTAAAGTCGGCAAGCTAGTTGAAGAATTCTTGTCTGCCCAAGCACAATCCCTGAAAATTCTTCCACAAGCACCATTCGGTGACGCAGTCAACCAGTTCGTCGACAAAGACGACAAGCATGCTATGGAATCGTTTGTGAGCGAGTCGCTCTCGGAGCAAGTGAGACAGATGCTACTATTAGAGGGCAACGAAGCCGACCCTGAAAACATGTATACAGCAATGGGGCACATTAAACAGATCCTCGAGACGCAGTATACTGCAGGCAACCTAAAACAGGCAAGACGACGTAAATATAAACCAAAGCCGGACCTTTGGGACTCTGATCTCGACGGTCATTGGGAAGATCAACCCCAGGCAATCGACCACGAGACAACTACCACTAAGACAACGCCCCAGATAAGCCAGCCCAAAGGCCGCGGGAGAAAAGCGGCGCAAGTTATAGAGGATGAGGACGACGATATGGAGGACGTCGAGCCGCAACCGCCAGCGCCGAAAACAAGGGCAAGAGGTAGGCCAGCAGCAGCAGCAGCAGCTAAACCTAAGGCAACCCCAGCGAAGAAAGCACCCGCCAAAGGCCGAGGTCGTAAAGCGCAGTTGTTCGAACAGTCGGAAGAAGAGGAGGAGGAAGACGTCGTAATGGATGACGATGATTTTGATCCCCCGCCACCACCGAAACGCACTACGACGAGAACCACGACGGCGAGGGCGACATCTACTAGGTCATCGCAGGCTTCGAAGGCTGCGTCTACTGCTGTCGCGTCCAAGGCGGCCCCGAAGCCACGCCAGACAAAGTTGAATTTTTCGCAGAAGGCGTCGCAGCAGGAGCCGTTGGAGATTAGTGATGATGAGATTTCGGATGATTTTGAGTCTGTGCCGGAGACTAGGACTCGGAGGCGTTGAGGGGATGTGCTAAGTAGAATGTGAAAACTTATTAATATTGTAGTTAAGCCAGATCCATGGCATATCTATCTAGTTGGCTACACGATGTGGCTATCTGAGATTACCACGATGTTGACGATGAAATCATCGGTTAGTTAGGTAATTATACTTGACGTGTCTAAGTCAGATATTAGATGGCACATCTTGAGGCTAGGTGATGGTAGGCGTTAGGGGCATCGCTTATTAGAGTCATAGTTCAGCTACGGAAGAGTAGGTACCTAAGGTATTTAGGTGGCCGCTAAATCGAGAAAAGTATTCCCAACAATAGCGCTACTACATATCCCCTTGGACACAACCCTATATATCATCGGGATCTCCAACACTATGAGTACCTAAGGCAGAATTACCTCAAGCAGTTCATAAGTACTAACATAGCTCAGCTATCATGGGGATATATCAAGCGCTTCGAGGGATCAGTTTCTACTTTACTTGAATAGGCGATGTTGGATGAGAAAGCTCATTTAGAAGTCATGAGGATTATTTGAAGTTTTTACTTTGCCATCGCAATTCGAGGCTCGCTTCTTTAGATGGAGATCCCCATCCTTAGTGTTGGGAATCCTGGCCGCCTGTAGGTAGTTCTACGTCCGTAGATATCGTTTTAGCAGATATTCGGAATTTTGACTTCGCTCGACTATACTAGGGCTGCGCTGCGTTGACGGTTTAAGGGGCCGAGCCGCGATTACTAAGGAGGCTAGTTGGCCTTACATCCGTGCGGTATATGGATTTAGATGGCCTGGTATGATATCACAGCTCTTGTTCTCTTCATTGCTGAATATAATCCCTTGGGGTTTATGTCTCTTTAGAATAGAATAAGCTATCGGGGGCGCGTTACAGTGATCATAGTGTCTGTCTATTTCCCTGTCTGTAGACCGGCTTAGAAATGCATTATGTACGACTAGGCTATAGAATTAAAGTTCCTTTAGGAGGCGCTCTAGAGTTCGCGGCTCATACGTTCGACCGTTTATCGTAGTGGTGTCCTGCGTATCTAGGCCATATAAACTCGGCAATACGTCGATGCTCAAAGCACCAGAATAAGGGGCTGCATATAATGCTCCGGGGGCGAGAATTGGAGTGGGATATCCCCAATATGTGGCATGAACGCCAGGGGTGAAAGGGAGCATGTCATTGTCATGTTTCTATTGTGCTTTAGCTTAGGGAGCTTGCATTGGGGATTCTCTCGCGAGGTTGGTTTCTATCCTAGGTTAGGACCTACGCTATGCTCCCAGACACCCACGTGTTGAATAGGTAGGTAGGTAGCCTTTACTATAAAAGTTTTGTCCCTTGCACCCCTGAGTACCAGCTGGGGGCCAATTAATATCCTGTAATACTAAAACTTCACATTTATTCATCCTTGAAGAATATTGTACCATCTAGCCTCTTGCTAATGTCACTTGAGTTATTAAATACCCCTCGTACGAATAATATGTCATTAATACGCCCCTTAACACCTCATCCAGCAGCATTTCTACGGTGGTGTAGGGAACCTAACCACCACTAGGTCTCGGTATACACTTATAGTTGGTTTCAAACCACCCACACACCCTACCAAATCCGCACACTTAAAGAAGACAACGAGACTACGCAGTCACTGGAGGTGTGGTGTAAGCCTGCAGTCTCATATGTCCGTAGACTAACAGTTAAAGTGCCCGCTGGATGCCACTTGAACACGCAATATGACGAAGATTTGGTTCAAGACGAGATCCGTTTTCATTGAGCACCGTCCCCTTTGAATATCACCTAGGGGTAGAAGACAACAGCATCTAAATGCTGCTTAGCAGAAAAGATGTGTCCCGTCACTGATATCTCCCAATGAACCCGCCGCAGAATCTCCAGGTCATCTAGGGATGTCTGTTCCCCCTTTCCAAGATGCACTTCACACTCCCGATCCTCCTATTCTCCCTAACCGCATCCACCGTCGCTCTCCCCGACAAGCTCCCCTCCCACCACAAGTCCAACACCGCGCACAAAAAACCCCCCCCCAGCAAATCCAAGCCCGACTCCCAGCACCAACCCAAGTACTTCCACGAAGCAGGCGCCACGCTCGAGCTGGGACACTACGACGCGCGGTTCTTCCGGGGCGTCGTGCCGTACGCGGAGCACGGCCCGGCGCTGCAGCGGCTCATCCGGTCGTGGCTCACGACGACGCGCGAGCTCGGCGTGGACACCTGGCTCGCGCACGGGACCCTGCTGGGCTGGTGGTGGAACGGCCGCGTCATGCCCTGGGACTACGATCTCGACGTGCAGATGCCGACGGCTACGCTGTCGTATCTCGGGCGCCATTTCAATCGCACGTTGCACGATTATCAGTTTATCGTTGAGGGGGATGGGAGGGGCGGGGAGACGATTATTGCTGCTGGTGGGAGTGTTGATGCTGGGGATGGGAGGGGTAATAGGGAGGACAGCGATCGCGGTGAGGACATCGTATATATCAACAAAACGTACCTCCTAGACGTAAACCCGCACCACGCGGACCTGACACGCGGCAACGGCGCCAACATAATCGACGCGCGGTGGATCGATACGGGAACGGGGCTGTTCGTCGACATCACGGGGCTGGCGGAGCGGGACGCGGTAGGGTCGCCGGGGGTCTGGAGCTGCAAGAACGCGCACCGGTACCGCACGCGCGAGATCTACCCCGTGCGGCGCACCGAGTTCGAGGGCGTGCCTGCGCGGGTGCCGTACGCGTTCGATAAGATACTCACGGACGAGTATGGCGAGAAGAGCCTTGTTAATACGGAGTGGGCTGGGTGAGTAAACCGTACAGCTTGTAATTTTGGAGTGGTAGATCCGTGTTTTATCACCTAGCTCCTTTCCGATATCCTGTGAAGGTAAACACTAGAGTAGAGATGCTGACCGGCATGACAGACATCGCTGGGTGCCGGAGCTCAAGGAGTGGGTTAAGAACCCGGAGCCGCCGCCGGGTGACAAGGGGAATGGGAATGGGAAGGAAGGCAAGACGGTTACGAAGCAGCAGCAGGATGGGAAGGCTGTTGTGGTGGTTGTGGAGAAGACGGTTGTAAAGGGGGCTCAGTAAAAGCTGCTATGCTGACGAGAATGCGTAGAGCTCTTGCTTATAGCAGATCTTCCCCTGAGTTTGGGTACTGGGAACGGATTTGGCTTATGGTGGGAACATATGGGTAAGGTATTAGATGTTGTAATTCCTATATATAAATGGACTTTCTCTTGTAAGTAGAACGGGATAGATATAATCTACGGTGCGCGTCAGCACTTATTAAAGACAGGTACTTATAAGCAGGAATATCTTGAAGAATATGTGTAGATCGATTACCACCATATTCGTCTTGAGGATGATGCGCACCTTGCTCCTTGCTGAGTTCATCGTAGTTTTCAGGGGTAATTAAGGGCAAAAGTTATACCACGAGTAAAAGCATCCCACACCCCTTGAGAAATATTTGTTATATTGTTCAAACAGCTCGTAGCTCGTGAAATATACGCTTATCCGCTTGTCTATAGATCAATCCAACTTAGACCATCCCTAAACGCCATAGCCATGCATAAATCGTGAAGCCCTCCCCCCTATATCGTCCAGCTTAGGAAAACCCGTAAGATAGGTACTTAGTAGAATCGTATACCCGCATCGTCTCAACACATCACCGATTCCTCTTCGCCTCCTCCTCAGCCTGTTTCTGCTTCTTCATACGTTCCTCCGCCGCCTTGGCCACGATCTCACGTCTACTCAACGCGCCCTGCCCCGCCGCAGCAGCTCCCGAACCTCCCCCTCCAAGCACAAACTCCCCGCCCGTCCACCCGCCATGATCATACGCCACCTCCTCTTCCGCCCCAGGCTCGTAAAACTCCTCGCCTCCCACATTCCGTCCCCCGCGAGTCCAATCCGCGCGCGCAACCTCCCTCTCGATCTGATGCGTCAGGTCCCAGAACGCGCGGTCGTGGTTCTGGTGCACGTTGTGCGCGAGCTCGTGACACAGCGTATTCCGAATAGTTTTGTAGTCGCGGTACCCGTCGTACGCATCCGTACGCAGACGAAGCTCGATGACCTCGCCCGCGTTGCGGTTCAGTCCCAGGATCCGCGTCGTGCCCTCGTGCGAAGACTCCGTGTATGATAATGGGTCCATTTCCGTGAGCAGGCCGACGCTGAATTTGTGCGTGCGCATTGCGGCGCGGATCCCCGGGTCGGCTCTCAGCCGCTCGAGGAAGGCGAGGGAGCGCTCTGGGTGAGGCAGGTTGGGGAGAGGGCGCAAAGTCGCGAAGGTGTATGTGCTGTCTTCGAGAACGCGCTGCGAGTCCCGCCGCGAGTATGCCTTGGGTAGATTGCGCCGCGCGGCGGCTAGGTGTGCTTGTCGCTGCGCTGCGCTTTGAGAGGCCGATGCTAGGGAGGCGATCTCCTCGGTCGATGTGCCGATTAGGGTTATCTTCTTGTCCTGGAGATCGGTGACGGGGCGCTCGGCGAAGGGGGCTCTGAGGAGGCCGAGTTTTGAGACCATGAGCTTCTGGTTGCTGACGGGGATGCGCAGTCCATCCTGGATTTGGGCGGCAAGGTCGGCGACGGTGGCGGTTGGGTTTATGGTAAAGTTGTGTGGTTTTCCGTGATGTGTGAGACTGATAGTGATCTCGCCGGATTCGGGAGACGTCTCATCTTGGTCTGCCATGTTTGTAGTTGCGTGATATTGGATGGAGGTTGGATCGGAGAAAAAGGTATTCTTTGTATTTGTATAGGGATACAGAAGGATGTTGATAGGCAAATCTACCGATGATAGACAGAGCTATACGTATAGGAAATGAAAAAATGTTAAAGAAAAACCAGCCTTACCTATTGGCTTCGAGGAATTTTATGATTTCTTTCTCGCCATTCCTATAGAAGATTCTACAAAGTATGGTTCACTTAACTACATTGTATGTGTTGTAACAGTAGCTTTGTAATCCGTCGGTACGTCAGAAGTCGGATGCCTCAAGTTGCCAAGAGATTCGATGGACCGTTTCCCACGTTTGTACGAAGTATCAGGTACGAGTCGATGCCGAGTCCCCGTTAGAGTTGACTCCACCATATAAATTCCAGCCAATAGGGAGATAATACATCGTGTGACATCATCCAAAGTGTGGCTAGTAATCTAATCTTGGATATTTTCGTTCTTGACAAGCCACAATTAAAAGACCAGGTAGCACAAGGCACTAGCAATTCTCTAGGGATCCAATCATACGTCAATCGCGTCGCAGGTGTAATTGTGTCCTTTCAAGAAACATTCTTAACAATAGTCTAAGTCGTTTCTGGCCTCTGCCGGTCAACATAACAGCAGCATAACAAGCTACCTTTAGTGAATCCCTTGTATAGGCTCAGTTCCTACATGATTATTTAAGGTCTATCCGTTGACGCGATTACGCCCCATTCGTTTGAAAAGCCTTAGGAGCTTTGCTCCCTCCAAGCAACCATGCCGTTAAACATCTTCCGAGTCCTGGGTAGGCACCAATGCGACTAGGTATTTCTCGTAAATATTATATTCTAACAATTATGTTTAGGAGACTTCTCCCATTTAGCGTCCATCGGGATCCTCTTACACAAGATGATCGAGCTCAATGTTAGTTGCGTCCCGCGGTTTGGAGAGTTTCGGGGTAATATCTAACAGGTAGCTATTTTAGGGCGCTTCTGGTATCTCGTTCAAATCACAAGCCTTGTATCTAATTGTTTACGTTACCCGATATCTAGGTATGTTGTTCTATGACAAGGCAGAAGGGTAGGGCTAACGAATTATCGGTAGATCTCTTCAGCACGTCGAGCATCTACAACATCATCTTCAAGATCCTCTTCATCAGCAGCCAGGGCTACATCATCTACCTAATGACCACCAAGTACAAGCCGACCATCGATCCGAGCCAAGATACCTTCCGCGTCCAATATCTTCTGGGTGGTGCTGCCGTCCTCGCGATTCTCCTGCCGTATAAGTATACGTTTTCGGAGATCATGTGGGCGTTCTCGATCTGGCTTGAATCCGTGGCCATCCTTCCCCAACTGTTCATGTTGCAGAGGACCGGCGAGGCTGAGGTCATTACCACCCACTATCTCTTCGCGCTCGGCATCTACCGCACTCTCTACATCCCCAACTGGATCTACAGGTACATCACCGAGCCCGACCACAAGGCTGACTGGATCGCCATCGTCGCCGGTCTCATCCAGACGGTTCTGTACAGCGACTTCTTCTGGATCTACTACAACAAGGTTCTCAAGGGCAGGAAGTTCAAGTTGCCTGTATAAGCGCTTTCGTGCGCATCTTGCTCCCCACTACGGTGGATGAATAACGTCTTTAGTGTCTCGATGTGGTCTGGATATTGCCGTGTCTACAAGATAGTCACAGGTCTAGCCCACAAGCGACGCCGGGCCCGGGCAAGTACCGCCCAGGTCTAACGGGCATGAGGTTGAGGAGGGTGGTTCGGATGATGTCTTAGTATCAGAACATGTCTTCACGGCGTGTCGGTGTGCATGGCTGGCGTTAGGTTAGGCGGGGGTTGACGGTTTCTCGGCCTTAAAGTGCTTGGCCGTAGGGAGTCTTGCTCTAGGCTTGATGTAACTGTACATAAAATTTGCGTTCTAAGGTAATGAACATTATTATGCTGGACTTACTAGTTTCTGAGTACTATAACTGATTTGTTTGGTGTTGAATTACAACTATGACTTTAGAGATAACTTTGTGGACGCTCATAATCTAGGAAATGAGACGCGGTAAAGTTGCTTGTTAGATGGTATAAATGGTATATATGTATATATATATATATATAGTCTCGGACTCATGTTCGAGACCAGGTATTTACAAAGTAGATATCGCAAGCGCCGACAGCTCGGCGGATATAAAGCTCCTAGACGCCAACCAGAGCGCTCTTCTAGCCAGCACGCCCCGTAACAGCGCCAAGATGAGCTCTCACCCCCCCTTATCCCCATCATTATCATATCACCATCCCCAACAACCACCCCGACAATTCCAGTTGCCACATAGTCGCTACTAATAATTATCCCCCTTCTCAAAATAATACGGGCCAACCGGCCTCCTCGGGACCGGCGCCTGGACCTGTAATCCGGGCGAGGAATTGCCGGTATTACTCGAGACCGCGTACTTGACCAGCGGCCGCGGCTGTAGATAACTATAACTTTGCTGCGGCTGCGCATCACCACTGCCCGTCGAATTCCCATTCTCGCTCGTATCCGTCGTAAACGAGTACAACCTAGTCAACCCCTCGCCGTGCCCCTGTCCTTGTCCCGACGCAGCCAAATGCCCACTACTACCGCCGCCATGTCTTTCCCTCTCCAGACTCCGCTGACTGCCCACGCGTACGAGATGCGCCCGTTGTCCACCGTTAAGACTCTGCTGGCGCGCGAGCGATAGCCGCGCTGATGTGGAGCGGGGGACTGTACCGCCCCCGCCCTCGTAGCTTAGTGGCGACGGGCGTCGGTCCGTGCGTGTGCTGCCACTCCTATATGGGCCGTCGCCTTCCGAGCTTAGCGGCGAGACAGGGAAGACGGGGCCGAGACCGTCGTCGACGGAAGGGTCGGAAAGAGGGCGCGGGCGGGAGCGCACGCGCGAGGTGCGTTTTGCGGGGGGTGCGGAGAGCTTTGTGGCGTGCTGTGTGGTTTGCGCCATTGCTGGGTATTCTGTTGCAGGTGGTGCGGTTACCGGTGTTGTTGGAGCTGGAGCGGATCGCTGCTTCATGTCTGGCGTGAAGTCGCCGCTGGAGTTGGCCGCTCGGTTGTGGTTTGTGGGTGTTGGGGAGGTGTATGTCATCTGGAAGATCGAGAGGTCGTTAGAGAGTGAGTGGGAGTGAGAGTGATTCATAAATCCGCGGCTCCCAGAGTTAGGGCTGAGTTGTGGTGGTGGTAGTGAGCTGGGTTCGAATTTGGTTTGAGGCTCTTGTTGTTGTCTCGCGCGCCGGCGCATGAAGAGATATGTGAGTACAGCTGAGAGCAATGATGATGCGATTGCGATTCCTATGACTAGGCCCGCGATGGCTCCTGGGGTGAGTGATGAGCCTTGGGTTGGGGCGTTACTTCCGCTGGCCTTGAAGCATTGTTAGTTATGTACATAGTTTAATCGCTAAGCTCTTTTTAACAGAAGAAGTAGGCTTATACGTACCGTAGCAGCGCTCTCTTGGGAATTCGCGACACCCGCCGTCGTAGCGGCCACTGCTGGTAATTCATCGATAGAGATACTAGCCGCTTGCGACGAAGTAACGAGGACATCAGTTGTCACTGGTGTACCAGCCTCTGTTGCGGGTGATATCGGTCCTAGAGTGCGCGCTGCCTCACGCGCGGATGAGATGGCACTGGATGCCGATTCTGAGACTTGCGCAAGCGATGTCGAAAAAGCAGCAGAAACGCTGGCTGCCACGCTGCTCGATACGCTGGTTGACACCCTGCTGGATATGAGACTGCTTACAACGTCGGCAGGTGACTTGGGAGTTTTGTCATCATCATCATCGCCCTCTTTACTCTTATCATCATTCCCACCGACCTGGCGATGTTGGAGGTGGCGGTCTCCTAATGCGGTTGCTGTCGGCAGAGAAAGGGCCACTGTAGTCGGGGTAAGCAATGCCGGTTGGTATTGTCTTCTTCGATCTTTGCCATTTTCATCATTCTGTATTATAGACCATTCCGATCTCATCAGCCTCTCTAATCGGTCCTCCTGCTCTCTCCTGTTGAGCGTCTCTGTATTAGTCGTGGCATCGCCGAGTCCTGCTCCCACCATCGACCAAAGCGACCACAGCAATAGGAGCGCAGCTCCAGATTTATTCATTTTAATACCCTATTATGTACTCGATGCCATTCTATGGGAGGGCGAGAAGTGAAAAGAACAGTCGTCTCCCCGTCTATAGGTAGTTGGCCTGTACTTGAGGTACTTGAGGGTTGTGTAAGACGCTTCCGGGCGCCCTATGGAAATGGCTGATCAAGTCATCTCAGCCCAAATTTTCGCGAGGGCATAGGTAGGTAATTGTTTCCGACCCAACAACCTAGGATAGATAATCCCCAACGGCAAGGCTACGAGAAGCGCTCCTTCGCGTCTTAGCCTTACCCAATCAGGTTACATTATATAAGAGTTGAAGAGAAAATCCGATGTTCTAATTCGCTATGACCCTGGTATCCAAACGTACAGGAAACAAATAAACGAGTCTGTTTTGGGTAGAGAAGATGGTGGAGGTGGCGTGAGCGATATTGTTTCTTACCACCCATTATCATGGGGTTGTTCGCGGGCTAAACTCGTTTCTTGTCAGCTCAAGGATTTCCCACAAGGGTAGGCTGATGAGGGTTAATGAGGATTGGGTAAGACTACGTGATCCTAGTAATTTCATCAGCTTAGCTTACCTGCTGCGACAACTAGTGTAGCAGATCAGTAAGCCCTACCAATATTTATGTGTCAATCACACGTGCTCACTTAAGATGATCTGCTGGGGAAGAATAATACTATGTAAGATCTACTTTTGTATGGAAGGTGTGGAAGGTGTGAAAGTTGGATAATACCATTGAAAGAAGGTGGATACAAAATGTGATTGGAAGTCACTCTTAGTCATACCTCCGAGTGTCCCCACTTATCCGGCCTGTGCACCTCCGGAGTTCAACTACACTGGAAGGAACCCAGCTCCGAATTGACTAATATGCTCCGCTTTTATCGCGGAGCTCCGTTCTTATTAGTCCAGAAGCATATGTACCAAGTTTCTTTAGGAAGGGAATAAGATAAACTCAGGCAAGAGCATTAGGTAGTTGTACAATGACAAAGTTGCAGCTTCAGGTTGAAATCATTCTCAAGATTCCAAGTTCCCTTACTATATAAACATTCCTACTTCCACTCTTTCTCCTAGGAAGTATTTTTTTCCCTTTCCTCACAACATCATCCTCAGCACATCTTGTCATCAGTCTATTAATAACTAGACACTGGTAAGTATAATTTCTATTACTATATATCTCTGTTTCTTATATGTTGCCTTTACATCTCAAGAATCCTTCTAACATTATAAATACCAGTGCCAAGATGGATGCTCCTACCGGAATCTGGTGCTCGAAGTGCCAGCATCCTATCCCGACGGAGGTTATCAAGACTGCCACGCCTGGCATTCTCTGCTTCGGCTGCACCTTGCAGAGCGAGGTAAGTAACCAGGTTTAGTTCATCGTCGGCTCTGCCTAAAGTGTATACTAAACCACTAATTTCGTAGGATGAACGCAGCTCCGTCAAGGGATCTCAATGGAGTTACCTTCTGAACCACTGGCATGCCGAGGGTGCACGTGTTCTTCACTGGCTTCGCAACGACTTCCATTCCAGCGAGCTCTTGACTTGTCTCTGTGCCTTGGCCAAGTACTACAACTTCAACGACGTAGTCCCCATGGTGAACAGCATGGCCTTGGAGCGCCTTCGCCACAAGTCGGCTCCGGGCATCTATGTCCGCCACGTCATCGAGTCCGACTTCCATGACGCCCTTGCCCTAGCCAAGAAGTGGAAGTTCAGACCTATGGGTGCCGAGTCCATCACGTGTGTGGAGTTGATGTGCTTCCACATGTCCATCGACCAGTACGGCTTCATCCAGGACAACTACGAGGTCCCCCGCTACGGATACAACGTAGGCGCTTGCAAGGATGGCCGGGACTGCAAGAACGTGCTGCCCCTCGAGGACCGCATCGTGGTCACCGAAGCCTACCGACTTCGCAAGGGTTGCAACATGGTCTACGCATAGTAGGAAGGGCCGAAATAGTCTAGGATTCTCTAGTACTTTAGCACAGTTCACGGTATCATGTCTCTGAAGTTTGTTCTTACTGGCAAAGATAAGTCTATCCCGGATAGACGTCTCAGCAAAATCAGGGATTGCTCCATTACACTGATCGATGAACCAACCCATTCACATGATCGAATAGCTATTATTATAGACCAAAGCAGCAGTTTCGCTTGCTTCTGTAGCACTGCCATCGCGGTGATTTGAGGTACCTACTCCAGTTCAATGACTACAGTTAAGCACTATTATCACAATGGTTCATGCGCGTGAAATATTCCTAGCCCTAACTTCACTTTCTAATTCAAATGCGCTGAATGGCGCCGTAGCAAACTTCGTGAACCAGTGACCTAAGGAACTTACTTGTTAAACATGACCCCATTCTGATCGTAATTGTTAGCTCCATGTTTGTGTAAAGGCTGGGGAAGTAGAAGCTGCAACGCCGGGGACGTGGTGGCAGTCTATTTCTCGTGATAGCTTCATGCGTTTTTACACCCACGCCTGCTTGTTTTCGGCAGTACCTAACAAACCTGTAGAAACAGTCTCGAGCTACTTCCCTACTATCTATCATCCTTGAAGAGAAAAACACTAATCATTTAGTCGTAGATTCGACTCTGGAAGTGCTGAATAAATCTGAGGCATTAACTCCCAGGTATGTACGGGATCAAAAACAAAACGAAAAGGGAGGTCACGGATGAGCGTCGGGAAGGTCAAATATACCGTTAGGTAGATGAAAAATAAACTGGGTGTAGTGATCAACTAAAAAAAAGATTGTCTGAACCCATCTGATCTGTGGTAGGAGATTAAACTGTATTACATACCGGTAACAAGTCGCCTGTAGGCCTTTGGTGAGAAACACACAACAATATCCAAGAAAGCTTCGAATTTGAACATTACGGGTTGTAATGTTCGTTATGGATGAGGTCATCCGGGGTTGCTTAGCATGTCCAGTCAGTAGTAGGGGACTAGATATACCTTGCGAGAAGCCTGCTGATGGCCGACCGTGCAGGGAACGCGAAAGACAACTTGAACTGTAATTTGCGTTAGCATTTTTTGCTCGTGCGAAGGCATCGCACCACTAGACCAAATGGGCTCGCTTTGGGGTGATGGTACGAGCTGCTATTTCGCATCATCAGTTGTCTAGCAGCTCCTCGGCAGATAGGAGAGGGAGGGGGGTTGCTCCGAGAGGCTGAGGTAAGCTTATTAGCTATTGCCTACACTATTCCTTATACACATCCTGCCAATGTATTACTTAGGTAGATTATCTGACCGGCTTGCCTGATATCCTCTCCTACCATCCTCATGTTGAGTTCCTTGGTGTACAAACTGGCAGGTGGGAAGTATAATCGGCGGCGGCCAGGTCTGCCGTCGTCGTTGGTACCTGGAGGGGAAGTGAGATAATGGGACGCGACAGTCACACGGCGAAGCATCTAAAGCACCGGTAAGTAAAGAAGAGATACAAATAAACTGCATGTGCTTTAATAAAAGCAAAGCTTGGTGCCTTTATACGTGAAGCATATTGCTGTTAATTTTAGGATTTTAGATAAGACATCCAGAACAATAAAGTTGTTTCCATACTTCCTAGCTCTCTGCCTCGTATTATTTAATAAATGCCAAATACTTGATAATGTAAGGAACTGACTACTACATTAGCTTTAGATAATATATTGTTATATGTTAATATTTATCGCTTGTAAGGCTATAAGTAGAGTACTCGAGTCATCTATAAGTTAGTAGATCACTTGAACCTAGCCCCTGAACTTTGCCGGGAGAAACTCAAGATTTGGTATAACTAGTGATATGTACTTTCTCAAGCACTTAACGCCACACCAACATCAAATCGTGTACAGATTGACCCAAAACTATATTATTTAATACATTGACCAATCTCCAATACAGTACCACTTAGGGTCACTACGGGTTTGCTTACTTTTCGATTATGTTAATTAGATAATATGTGTATTTACTATATAGCCTCCTTTACTAGTTTGTCTTTCTTCTAAGTGGATTTAAAAAGATAAAGGTTAAACTGATTGCCCCTTTAAGGCAAGCAAGGAGGCTGACCTTTGTTTATCGCTCCGTCACGTCATAGAAAATCCCCAAACGCTAGTTGTAATGTAGGTAGAAATATGATGGCTACACCTAAGCAAATGAGTTTATATTAAATAAACACTCAAAGGGTTAGTTAATATACGAAGGACCTTAATAAACAGGCTAAGGGGTGATTAACTAAGGCAGAAAGAAACAACTGAGCATCATCTACCAACCGGGTTCAAAAATCAAAAAAGAAAGTAAAAAATATTGCCAGGGGCTGGATTCGAACCAACAGCTCTCCCTTCAAGGATACTGCCCTTCCTCCGGTCAGCTTAGCAGGCACGAATAATTTAATTTTGCCACTTTCTCGATGTTAGGCCCGCAGGAATCCTCAAACAGTCATTGAAAGTGCTAGTGCTTAAACCACTAAGCCAAACGTCAAGATAGACCCGTTCAAGGAGAGTGCGCCTCGCCCTGGCTTGTGTTGGGTCGTCTGTTATTATGCTATATAGCTATTACTTTGGCAGGTGTTTGGTCGGTAACGCGTAGCAACAAATACTGTCGTGACGTCTGTCACTGCTCAGCCGGCTGATGACCCACATCTGGTTCGAAGGTACGTAACAGTCACTCGAGGATAATGCAGAAGTTTAACTACTTTGTACCTATGTATGTTTCTTTTCTTAGGAACATTCGTGTGTACCTTAGGTATTTCTCAAACCCTTGGCCTATGTTTCATATCGCTATGGCCAAGGTGTTGAAATCGCTAGTTTCGGTGCCCGCGATAAAACTACATGTTATGATATGAAGAAATGGTTAAATCATTGGCTCTATGAAGCTTATTATAGAGTATGTCTATAAGTTACCGGTTAGAACAAAATTACCTACGAAAGTAGCTAGTGACGTAATATAACAGAGCAAGGTTGACTAAACGATAAAGCGCATTTGCTTAATCAAGTTAAGTCTAGTTCTGATGTCTTTAAACTCCGGTACATCGAATAGAAGCAAACTTGGTTTGCCATAAGAGATTATATAACTCTGGATGGATGCGTTAGTTATGGTGCCTTATGAATCAAACAGCTTTTTCTTTAAGCTATGTCTCAATTAGCTTAGTTCATGTAGAATCGTATATGAGTAGAGTCTTACAATAACGTAATATATGTCTTATGAGGATAAGAGCTTTCAAGTTGAGTTGTCTAATTGTCTGAAGCAGGGTATAAGGTTAAGAGTATAAGAAGCTTTGACAACTTAAATGAAGACATATACCCATACCCCATGCGGGCTAGCTTCCAAAATTAAGTTAAGCTAGAAAACGCCTAATTTAGCGCGGAATCAAAAACAGACTTTTTACTTTTTCCCTTGTCTTGGTATTCCGAGCGATCTAAATGGCTTAAAAGACCTAAGGTTTTTCGCTACATATGCCGTGCAGCAGTTGACGAAATCTAGAACCCTCTTTATCCCATTTGCCAAACCCCAAGTTTTCCAAATATTTCTTTCGATCCTTCCGAAAATCTCTTCCTCTGCCGTGCTACCAAGCCTCTCGAGAACTTCCCGATTACCCACGTGTGCGCGCGACCTTTTTCTCGCCGAAAGAAAATACTTACCTATTTAATAAATACACCAGCCACAGCATATCACTTGCAGCAAAAAAATTAAAGCTTGCGAAAAGACCCCTCGGTCCAATTCGTCCAACCATAACAGCTCGAGACGACCCCGCGATTCCTCCCGATTGGACTGTGGCTCGGACTTTGATCGGTGGCACCGCATCAGCGCCATTGTCTCAAAGATTTTTTTCTTTCCCTTGCTTGTGACGCTGCAGGATCGAAAACTTTATTATTATTAAGTAACTAGAGCATCCAGCATCGTCTGGCCTCTTCCCCCCCTTTCTCTAATCAACATGGGCGACATGGCGAACGAAATCAAGCTGCTCTCGGGCAACAGCCACCCGAGCTTGGCCAAGGCCGTAGCCGATCGGTATGTTTCTTTTTTTTTTTTCCTTGAATCCTTCCTTACCTTTGGACGACGCAACCATATCAATTGGAGTTTCTCGGTTATTGGTGGCTTTCCTTCGGACGATCAAATGACGAAATTGGAGATCAGTACCGGGCCAAGAAGCAACCAGATATGGAATTGGCTAACGATAAGTACTTCGCGACTTTAGGCTCGGCGTTGAGATCGCAAAGACGATGAGTTTGAATTATTCAAACCAAGAAACGAGCGTCACAGTCGGCGAGTCAGTTAGAGACGAAGATGGTACGACCTCACCTTATCACAGATCCACGCGATTAATTCGGCCATGAGCTCACCACTTTTCTAGTCTTCATCTTGCAATCCACCGCACCGGGCGACATTAACGATGGCCTGATGGAGCTCCTCATCATGATCCACGCCTGTCGTACGGCCTCCGCCCGGCGCATCACCGCCGTCATACCTAATTTCCCCTACGCCCGGCAGGATAAGAAGGACAAGAGTCGGGCGCCTATCTCGGCCAAGCTTATCGCCAATATGCTGCAGACCGCCGGTTGCAACCACGTCATCACGATGGATCTCCACGCCTCCCAGATCCAAGGCTTTTTCAATGTCCCCGTGGACAATCTATACGCCGAACCCAGCGTCTTGCGATGGATTCGGGAGAACCTTGCCGGTCAAGATACGGTTATTGTCAGCCCGGACGCTGGTGGTGCAAAGAGGTAGGTCGATTATTATGCGCGCGCCGCTGACGACATGGATGAGGAGAAGCTGACATGATGCGATAGGGCTACATCCATAGCCGACCGTCTCGACCGTGGCTTTGCGCTCATCCACAAGGAGCGCCCGCGTCCCAATGTCGTGGGTAGGATGGTACTCGTCGGTGACGTAGTAGACAAAGTTGCAATTCTAGTTGACGACATGGCCGATACTTGCGGTACTTTGGCGTAAGTACCTCTATCCCCCAGTCTCTTCAAACGAATGATAATATTAAGATTACCCCTTTACAGCAAAGCAGCAGCCACTGTCAAAGACCACGGCGCCCGCGAAGTCATCGCCGTCGTCACTCACGGCATCCTAAGCGGCGACGCTATCGCCACCCTCAACAACAGCTGTCTGAGCCAGGTCGTCGTCACGAATACCGTGCCCCTCGGCGACAAGGTCCAACGGTGCAAGAAGCTCCGGGTCATCGACGTGAGCCCTACGATAGCCGAAGCTATCCGACGAACTCACAACGGAGAGAGTGTCAGGTACGTCTTCACACACAAATATTTATCTATATACTTAGCTTATTTCCCTTACTACGAGGGCTTTTCATGCTGACAAATCTCAAAGTTTCTTATTCACACACGCTCCGGTATAATGTGTATTTGCTCGTACGAGCACTTGTCGAGGAGAAGAAGAGGAAGAATGTGGCAGGTAACAATCCTGCTAAAATACGCGTGCGTTATTAGGGTGGACTCCATGGTTTCGGGAGTTTGAGATTGCATTTGGGAACCGCTTATGCGAAGAGCCAAGACTGGGACGCCGTAGAGCACAAAATCGAGGTCATATACGTACGGAGTTTATTATTTATTATACTGCATTTCACTACGGGATATACATGCATCATGTAATGCAATTCTGGCTATTTCTAGCCTGGGTCACGGCGAATTTGAAAGAACATGGTTGGGATAAGGAAGCATTATGTCACATAGCATCATGAGTACCCATACGGGGTTATAGCATAAACAACTCTGGATAAAACGGCGGTTTGGGAATCTTCATCCTAATTTTTTGTGTTCCGGGAATACATTTCATGTGAGGCTTTTGCCTATCTCATGACCAGCCACCGATCACCCCTGCAAAAGCCATTGCCACGATTTATGCCCTAATGCAAGAACCAGAAGACACCGACCAAACGCCTGTAGGTATTTACTTGCGCATAGAGCTTGCGCGACGCTTGCGAGCGTCAGCCTTGTGGGCACGGGCCTCGGCGACACGCTTGGCCAGAATCTGGGCGTACTCGTTCTATAGATTATTGTTAGTATACGCAGCAAAGGAATATTTAGAATAGTTAACTTACGGCCTCCTCCCTGACCTTCTCGGCCTGTCTTCGCTTGAGCGCAATGCGGTGACGCTTGTGCTGGAGACGCTGGGGAGTAACCAGGCGCTGGATCTTGGGGGCCTTGGTGTAAGGCTTCTTGCCCTCCTTCTTGGGCTGGATCTCTCGTCGAATGACGTACTTGCGGACCTATATAGCGGGAAAAACCAGAGTATTAGCCATCTTTTGGGTGTCCTTACAACACGATATTCCTCTCAGGCTCTGCTCGGTGGTATTCATTGCAAGGGATTCTTCTCTCTCATCCCGCAGAAGCAACGACCGAGCAGGCGATGACGAATGAAGGTATACTTACATCGTCATCCTTGCTGAGACCGAAGAAGCGGCGGATCTTGGTGGCACGCTTGGGGCCGAGGCGCTTGGGGTGGACGGTGTCGGTCAGACCGGGGATCTCGTTCTCGCCTTGCTTGACGACGGAAAGGGCGAGGACGGACAGGTCCATGGCGGTGATGCAGCCACGGACGGACTTTCGCTTGCGCTCACCGGTGCGGCGGGGGCGGTAGCAGGAGTGGCCTTCGGAGAGTAGGAGACGGACACGGGTGGGGTGCATGACACCCTGCTTCATCGGGAAACCTTGCTTGTCGTTACCGCCGGTGATGCGGAAGATGTAGCCCTTGAACTCATCGCCGAGGTTGTCGCCGGGGACTTCAGCGCCCATCTAAAGTAATATACATGTTAGTTTTCCCAAGATTGAAAAAGTTGCTGCGAAAAATGTTGAAGAAGCCCCTTGATGCTTGCACATAGTATATCGAAGGGGGATTAAAGGCTTTTCGAGAATTCGTACGAGTGGTAACGAAGGGTTTAGGTGTGACA
The DNA here is from genome assembly GCF_022478755.1 of Daldinia loculata. Classification (NCBI taxonomy): domain Eukaryota; kingdom Fungi; phylum Ascomycota; class Sordariomycetes; order Xylariales; family Hypoxylaceae; genus Daldinia; species Daldinia loculata. The sequence goes on from NW_026054950.1 coordinate 70,536, forward strand.
TACGCGCTTCTCCATGAAGTCACGGATCTTTCGCTCATCTTCGATCTCAATGAGCTTCTGGCTGCCATTGGCAGGGTAAGAGATGTTCAGCTTCATCTCGTCGGTGGTTGTCGCGGGTCGACTGTGGTTGGGTGTTGTTGGATGAAGTCGAGTCGTGAGAACACACCGAAAAATTAATGGGAATTGGAAAAAAGGTTCAAACTTGTTGTGTGGATTTACTTCGCCTAATCCGATTTTTCCGATTTTTCCTGCGTGCGAGAAGAGTGGAGACGCGCTAGGGCTACTGGTGCATGGACCACTGCGATTGATCTCTGATAAGGATAAAGGATACATATTAACTTTCCGAAGAAATCCCATTAACGCGACTGGATCCACTTAATCTTTTAATTCTTTATGAACTGCCCTTCATCTCATTGCTTCCATTTGGTGAGATGCTACTAAGGTACCTACCTAGATAGTCTTCTTAAAATGACATCTTCTATCAAATTGTACCCTAGGAAGAACGGTACTGGAACTCCTGGCCAAAGTCCACTCCCCCAGCTTCTACAGACACCTTCCGGTTTAGCTATCCTAGAGCTTCAAGGCACTATCAACGTCCCAGAAGACAATGAGGGCAATACCCAAGTAGCCATTGGACGGCTCGTATTTCCAGACTATCACCCAGAAACTCAAGACCCCTCTAGCACTGCTTGGATGAAACAGATTTATCTTTACGTGGGCGAGCATCAGAGACTTACTGGAGAAGCCAAGAAGCTACCGAAAGCTATGGCCATTATTAGAAAACGGACTAAGTCGGAGGAAGACGTAGAGATGGCTGACGAGCCATCGAACTCTTCTACGGTTGAGGAGCTGGAGGTGGTTGAGATTGTCAAGTACAAGCTTGTATTTTCTCAACGCCCAGAGCCCGTGGGAACTGGATGAAGACATACCAACGTATTGCCACGAGACTACGAACTAAAGCATATCCCCATTATATATATGTGGCTCCTGAGTCCGATCGGTTGCGTAGGTCGAGAAGTCTATCTCTATACCTTACGGTATCAAAGCCCTGAGCACAAGAAAATTCGGGAGCCGCATGCAAAATATAGAATAACAACCTACTAGCATCAACCGAACTAGGCGAGGGATATATTAAGTGAGCCTAAGCATTTATATTGATGATTATTGGAAGGATCCCTACGCTTAACAAGATGTGCATTGGGTACATTGAGTTTCTATCCGGAATACCCATGGTCCCATCTTACTATATATCTTACTATATACATCCCGGGGTTTCTCTGCTTGAGCTGCTAGAAAAGGAAATTGCACCAAATGCAACTTAGAAGCACTAACTCTAGAATTAAAGAGAATGTGGTGGTGAGATTTCTTAGGAGAAATGCAAAGAGTTGAGTTGCCACAAGATCCTCGTAGCTCTTCTAAATGCCTTTTGACTTACGAAGTATACTATATATCCGTACACAACAAATAGGCTCAATTAGTTTTTGATACACAATTCACCCGGATTACCTCCTGCATCTCTACCTTCAACATGCCACATGATATTTAGATGTACTTTGAACGTGATCTGTACATTGATGGAAAGGTACAAAAGTACATCATACTTAGGTAATCGAGCCTTAAATCTTGGCATGCTGGGGGATAAGCTGATAAGAAATGAGGCTAATCAAGAGACCCACATGAAATCGACCTTGCATATCGCGAACGGACCGCGAAGCTGTCAACTTCATTAAACTTTGACTTCATCCAGCCTTTTCAACCTTCCCAAGTTCATCTATAAACAGCTACCTGCGATTCCTTCTAGATAAGCGACACAGGATAGGCACGTTAATTTTGAAACTAGTTTTTTTGAGATTGGTCTATTTCGCCAAGTCAAAGTCGGTTTTCGTTCACGCAGGCTACGACGTCATCTCAACGTCGCGAGACGTACGAGCTACCCGCCGTTACAATCATTCGAACAACTCAGTCGAAGGTGGCTGCTGGAACTCGAGATTATACCGACTTGGTAACTAGAGACCCCGCCAAAGCTTAGACCACTATTCTAGGGTTTCTGGACCGTTTTTTGAATTCGTTCGATCGAGTGTTTCTTACGACCTTTGAACAACTTTTTGAAAGAATTTCTCGATTCCTCCAGCATCGATTCCTCCGATCAGTGACCTCCGACTATCTCGACTTCGCAAACATGGCAAGCGCACCTACGGAGAACGAGCAGGCTCCCCCCGTCGCCTCGCAGCAGAACGAGGAAGAGACTATTCTACCTTCGGAGCCGAAGATGCCGACTCGGAAAGATACTTCATTGAAAGAATTCTTAACTAAGATGGATGACTACGCGCCCATCGTGAGCACCCCATGGCCAACTACCGGTCATATAAGATGCGCTAACCATGCTGCAGATCCCCGATGCCGTAACCAACTACTACATGACAAAAGCCGGTCTTCCCCCGCCACCCCACACCGACCCGCGCCTCGCGCGCCTCATCGCTCTTGCGGTCCAGAAGTTCGTCGCCGATATCGCCGCCGACGCCTACCAATACAGCCGCATCCGCGCATCCAACACCAGCGCGAACAACCCGATGGGCAACCTCGGTGCGGCCGCAGGACTCCAGATTCCGGGCCAAGCGCAAGCCAACGCCAAAGATCAAGGACGCGGTGGGCCGCTGGGTATCCAGAGAGCGGGTTACGGTGGTGGCGGCCAGGGCGGTAGTCAGAACCGCACGGTCCTTACTATGGAAGATCTGGGTATGGCCGTTGGTGAATACGGCGTCAACGTCAAGCGAAGCGAGTTCTACCGATAAGCATCTGGGTATGTTGGAAGCTTACCAATCAACATGAATATCCGCCAATGTCATCCGGCTTAGGCGTCTAGAAGCCTCTCTTAATCCTCTCACCACAACGGGGGCGAGGAAATACGTCATCAGTTGAACCTGAAGCCATATCTGGATATTCACAAAGAAACTTTTGACGTTGTACTACACAAGCGGCGGCGCCGGCCCTACTATATTTTTTACGGAACGGCAACAGAATCCACGAAGGTCTACAAATAAGGAATGGAAGGTCACATTCAGGGAAAAGGTGTTTGGCGTTCAGGAATAGGCTTTTTCTTATGTTTTCCCCCCTAGAACCGGCCTAGTCGCGCCCGGAAGTTGTACATGTACAATTAGAAGCCGGGCTGCGGCCCGTCTAATTACTAGCTTTGCGTATAATGCACACGGGATAGATGTTACGAATTGACGTATCTTGCGTGTTCTCTAATGGTATGGTCGTGTGAGCGCGTAGTATACAGTAAACGGTAAACTCGTAAATGACCCCCCCCCTGAAAATGCTAGAACGCTGCGGTATGCCCACACCTCATCGTGCGTTTCCTGGTTTACCGTCGTGACCAGATGAAAGGTTTTCTCGTCCTAGACGGAGTAAAGTTAGTGTTAGTGTTCGCATAGGAAAGTAACCAATGTTTCCCGCGCTAATAATTCCGAGCAGAGAAACGGGGAAAATGGACCGGGACGTACGGAGAGAACTCGCCGAGCTTGTGGCCGACCATCTCCTCGGTGATCTCGAGGTCGTGGTATTCCTTGCCGTTGTACACCTGGAACCTGAGGCCGACGAAACTAGGCAGGATGGTGGCGGCGCGGGCTTGCGTGCGGATCGGCTTGACTTTTTCGCCTGGGAGGTGGCGTACGATGGCGAGGCTGTTGGGTGGGTGGGTGGGTGAGTTAGAGTCGGTCATGGATTGAATGGAACGTTTTGGTGGGATGGATGTCTTACGGTACGATGTGCGGCCCTGGAGGTGGTGATGGTTAGTTATTATTGCGTTTGAGTATAGGGTAGGAATGAGGGAAAGGGGGAAAGGGGGAATGGGGAAAGGCTTACCCTTCCATACGGATCGGCCTTTCAAGAGCCACCTTGTCGGCTGCATTTTGTCTGGATTTGGACAATTGATGCTGGTGATGGAGGAGCTCGTCGCAATAATTTCTATGTAGATGTACTTGGTAAATGCATATCCCCGGGTCGTGAGTAGAAGAGAGCACGATAACGGATTCATATTATTCCGTGATATCAGTTCATCGAGTTCGGTTTTATGGGGCAGCTCTCCTAGTTCGACAGGTACCTCCTACAAAATACTGACATTTAGTCTTCAAAGTTTATTATTCAAAATACATTTGATAGGATACCTAGGTACATATTAAGGTAGGGAGCTACTATTGCTTCATTTGAATCTATAAAATTATCAACAAACGTTATACTATTCAAATTCTATAATTGTTTCCTCGGATCCGACAGAATAAGTAAACGGAAACTTAAGTTGCTGTGTCAAGTGCATCCATCACCTTACTTTATCCAAAGAATACCTCAGAGTATAACTAGTTATGCACAATTAAACCTCGAGGTTCTAATAAGACGAGGACTATCCCTGGTAACATATGAGGACATATGTTGTTTCTAATTAACTACTTGACTCCGTAAGACAATACAGAGAGGTATGTACAGTATAAGTCGCCGTATAAAAGTCTACTCTGATTGGTCACGACAACTCTCTTATAATCCGACTTACTCAATCCAGACTTCCAGACTTCCCACAACCACGCCATCGAAAGTCTCCATAATACTGACACCACCCGACAGACGCGTTCCCAAATACATACGAGTCGGGGGACCTGGCTGCCTTTCCCATTTATCCCTGTGGCTATGTATCCGCCAGTTTAGTATTCGAGTCCCACGTCATTTACTTAATCCCCCTAACTTTTCTTTTTTTGCATCTCTCATGCCCCTGAAGACCTTCCGTCGCTACGCGGGAGGAGCCGTACCTTAGACCTTAGCATGGACCTAATATATGTGCGGAGAGCTAGGCCCCGCCCCCCTGGAAGCAGCAACCAGCTTCACGAGAAGCTCTGCAGCTGCTATCACGTCCTTTCGGCCCTATCTTTTCTGTGTTTTCTTTTTCTTCATGTTTCCACATTAGCACGTCTGTTCGTTTTTATGACATGTCCCAGCTCCATGATAAAAAAGCAAATAGACTAATAGGGCCCATGTTCACACCCTTGCAAGGGTCCGACATCGAAAAAACCCACCCTACCGAAAATTAAACATCATGGCCAAGCTGCCGGTGAACCGCTATGTCCTTCCGATGCAGAGTTCCTTGTTTTGGTCTTTATTGCACCACCCCCCTCCCCCACCAGGTCCTGCGAGGGACGAGTACATAGTTTCAATATGAGCCTCAATGGGCCTACATACATATCCGTAGATCTACGATCCCCTCGTGCCGTAATTACCTTTAGCGCCGGGTGGTGACCCCGGACGTGGTCGTTTATGCTTGCAATCTCCTTTACGTGGCGCGGAGCGTCGGCTTCCGCCCTGGAAGTATAAGAGGCCGAGCAAATCCACCTCTTGTCGTTGGATGTCGAGGTAGCTAGTGTACCTAGCTTTTGTCTCCTACACCCCACGTCGTACGTCTTCGTAGCAGTCTAGATAGATAGATACATATACCTAGACATCATGAGGTTCGCCGATCTGCTCGTGGCTACGGCCGCTATCTCCAGCGCCGTCGCGGTGCCTACCCAGACCAAGAAGCGCGCAAGTCCTTTCCAGTTCACCGGTGTAAGTGAGTCGGGAGCCGAATTCGGTAACTTGGCTCTTCCCGGACAACTCGGCAAGGACTACACTTGGCCCGACCATAATGCCATCTCTACCTTGATCCAGAAGGGTTTCAACACCTTCCGTATCCCGATCATGATGTTAGTTTCTACCCACTACGGAAATGAAATTACAAACGATGCTGAACATAAACTAGGGAGCGTATCATCCCAGACAAGTTAACCGGCTCTGTCAACGAGACCTACGCCGCCGGCCTTGACGACGTAAGTTCCAAACCCACACATATTCCATCCCACGAAACTAACCAACTCCCCAGATCGTCAAATTCATCACCGGCCAGTTAGTCTAACCCCTCTACCCCCTTTACTCCCGTCCCTCCCCCTATCTTCTTCTCCATACTCACAACCCCCCCAGGGGCTCCTACGCCATCGTAGACCCGCACAACTTCGGGCGATACTACAACAATATCATCACGGACGTGTCCGGCTTCGGCGCGTGGTGGACGACCATAGCTAAGCGATACGCGTCCAACGAGAAGGTCATCTTCGACACCAACAACGAGTTCCACGACGAGGACAACGCCCTCGTCGGCCAGCTCAACCAGGCTGCCATCGATGCCATTCGTGGTGCCGGCGCTACTTCGCAGTATATCTTCGTCGAAGGGAACTCGTGGACTGGAGCTTGGCATTGGGTGAGTCCCCCCCCTATTTGTCTCTTCATTATTGCATTATCGAGACGCTGTAATTGTTGTTATTGTTGTTGCTAATATCTGCACAGGTCTCCAGCGGTACCTCTGAAGCCATGGGGAAACTGACCGACCCCCAGGACAAGATCATCTACGAGATGGTACGCTCGCCCCCCCTTTCCCCAATCTCCAATATCTCCCCATTCTCCTCTCCCCCTCCCCCCATTCTCCTCTCCCCCTCCCCCCTTTCTCCCACCAAACTAACCCCCCTCCCCCAGCACCAATACCTCGACTCCGACGGCTCCGGCACATCCGAAGCCTGCGTATCCACCACGATCGGCAAGGAGCGCCTCGCCGACGCCACCGCCTGGCTCAAGGCCAACAACAAGAAGGGATTGATCGGCGAGACCGCCGGCGGCGCCAACGCGCAGTGCATCGAAGCCGTCAAGGGCTTGCTGGCCCACATGCAGGAGAACTCGGACGTCTGGTAAGGAATTATTTCCCCCCCCCCACCTTCTATTCATAATGTTGAACAACAACAACGAACTAATATATATAAACAAATAATAGGACCGGGTGGTTGTGGTGGGGCGCTGGTCCTTGGTGGGCTGACTACATGTACTCGATCGAGCCGCCGTCCGGATCCGCGTTCACGAAGGTGTTGCCGTCTTTGGCGGAATTTATCTAAATAGGGGGTTGTTATTGATGGGTGATGGGCGTGGAGGAACGATTGTGAGTTGAACATGTGAGGTACGCCACAGCTACTCGGGTAAAGAATTGTATATAGCACGACGAGAGCAGGGAGAAAAATCAAGATTATATATTGGCGTGAATTTGCTTCGCTGCCTCGTATCTCAGATATCAGTGCCACACGTGTTATTTTCATATCCCTATCCATATCCATGTCCTACCCCTTTCCACTCCCCTATAACCCAAACAGCTCGTTACCTCGTACCCCGTAACTCCATCATTCATCCAAGCAATTTACTCTGTCTCTCCAAGAACATCACCTTCGGCCTATCTATCTCCTCAAAGCTCAAATCCTTCACCGCAACAGAAATCTCCAAACCCATAGGTCCACCTCTCAAAACCAACTGCTTCTCTTCCGAATCCGCATACACCTGCTCGTACCACAGATGCAGCCCGTATGATTTCTTCAGCGTCTGGATTAGAAGGATCTCCACCGAGCACCACGCTCTACCGTAGTAGAACTCGTCTGCTATACTGATTACAGCGTCGCACTGGGTGAGGATCATGGGCAAGGCGTGAACGCCTGGCATAGGGTTGCTCTGGTTTATACAAGCGCAGTCCTATAGTCAAAGGAAAGTTAGCATCTACACTCAATAGCTAAGATGAAGTAAGGTAGTCCGTTACAGCTTACCAGCCAAATTCCCATTCTTGCCCTATCGATAGAAGGATGCAGCTTCAAAAACTCCTCAGTAGCAGCCAGCATCCGCTTATACTGCGTATTGACCTCGTCATCCGGCGACGAAGCCCCTCTCCATCTATACGAGAAGAAAATAACGAAGTCGGGATTCTTATACTCCTTCGATCCAGACTCGTCCGTAAATTCCTTGACTAGCCCATCAGTATGTTTCGGGAGTCTACCCAGGGAGCAGAACGCAGAGTAAGGCACGAAGGAAAACCCCGAGAACATCGCTTTCGCCTCCTCGTCGGCGCGGATCGATCCGGCGTATGCGCTACGCAGCTTCTGCATGCAGTCGTCGTTATGGCGGCGCGTGATAAGAATAGGTCGGAGTACTTCTTGGAACAGCTTGCGATAACCTTTTCGAAGCCTCGCTCCCATGAGCCACGCTTCGATTTCGTATGTGCTGGCTCCTCGTTGGAGGCCATTAATAACGACCTCTTTGAACTTGTCATTTCCGCAGAACACGGCATAATCCAGTGCCGTGTATCCTTGCTCGTCTATGATTTCCAAGTCCACACCAGCATCCACCAATTCTTTCAAGTACCCTAACTGTTCTTCCGAAGGCTCCTTGCAGAGCGCGATGGCGGGTGTGCATCCGGTGCACGTATTGAACTGTTCCATAGCTTCCTCGAGACGCCCGCTGAGTCGCAGCGCATGTCCATAGAAGAACCGAGTTAGAGCGACCACAGTTGGGTCACCAAATCCCGTCACGAGGACCAGGGCTTGCTGGGCTGTTTTCACTGCCTCCTCCAGGTTATTCCGAGCTGAGAGACAAAGCGAGAGACGAGATAAACCAATGATCTCCCAGTTTTTACCATTTTTCATAGCGCTAGATTCTTTAGACTTGCCTTTTGCAGATAATGACTGCTGGATGTTTCGAGCGAGCTGTACGCGCTCTTGAAGTTGCACAATTGCCAGGTCAAGAGTTTTGTCGTCGTGATCCCGTTGAGATATCTGATAGTTTACCATCCCAAGGTTTCCAACGGCACGACAGGCTTCAGCTTCAAGACCTAGTTGTCTCGCTGTATGGTACTGCATCTCGAACATGCGCATCGCATCTGTGAGGTTGTTCAGATGTCGATAGACGACTCCAAGCTCGCCAACGCAGTCTACACGCAGCACATTCACTTCCATATCAGTTATAACCTTCTCTAGAGCGTCCCTAGCAATTTCATATCTACCGAGACACCGGTTGACACGCCCAATTTTGTATAGAACCTCACGCGTGTGATAAGCCTTGTTAGGGAAGTTGTCGCCGTTATCGCATAGGCTGAGTGCGTTGCTGAAAGCTCGCAGCGCATGTTCCCATTCAGCATTGTGAATGTGCTTTTGCCCCTGACGCATGAATATTTCCCAAGACCTCACGGCATCGACAGTTAACGCCAAGGCCTCTGGTGTCACACCGGCAGGATCGCGAAGCTGCGTGAAGGAATCGCCGTCCTTGGGACCGAGAACACCAGCATCTTGGACAAATCCTCGTCGTGAGTCGAAGACAAAAAGGGTAGCGTGGAACCGATCGGCCGCGATTTCAGACCTGTGATACTGGGCTGCAGGAATCGTGTAACTTATTCCTCGGCCATGAACATTTGTCTCCAGAGGAATAACACGAACTAGTTTCTTGGTGTTGGTGATGGTCGAGAATGCTTGATTTGTTTTATAGTTGGTTCCTAAATTCTTACCATCACTCCATGCTAGGGCATATTCCGAGTGAGTGGCAGTTTCTAGATCTTTAACGTGCTCGACCTTGTATGAGTGGTCTATCCCTTCGCCAGCCAATATCCAACTCTGGGCAAACGCTTGATGAGAATGGATGGAAACGTCATGATTTCCTCTGCACCCATCCGGTAACCACACATGAAGCCGGAATAGCTCGTCTATGTTCCCGTTCTTGATCAAGCTGCAGAGGGCCACAGAGATAAATCCTTGGGCGCTTCGAGAGGCAGTGCAGAGTTGTCTTGTGAGAAACTTACTAGTGAGAGCGCTACGAATTAGTTCCCAGATGAGAACAATGTCAGCCTCGCTTACGGCTTTGCGAGCATCACCTTCTTTGCCTGTATAGAGCTCACGGAGATACGCAATGGCGAGTCCTATGTTAGCAACCTGTCGAGTATCTTCATCGGGAATTTTTGTTTCTATAGCGGTACGCCAGTCACCGAAGGACAGGGCAACACCATCTTCATGATTATTGGCGGCGGTTGGACAGACACTATGTATAATTCGACGCGGGATGTCTTCAGGTGATTTCGTCGCTACAGCCACCCCTTGCAGGATCCTGAGGAGGGATATGCTAGATACTGCAGTTCCTACAATCATTTTAGGTTGGCTCCATAAAAGCTGTTGGGTTTTGGATATTGGCCATGTGTGTGTATAATCAAAGCCTAGCAGCCTAGCAGCCCAATATTCCAAGTTATACTGGTCCAATGTAACCCTTGCTGCCCCTCGAGGTGCAAGAGAGGCGCAAGTATATACTCCACTTATATTAACGAATCATGACTTCAAAAAGGCTTGATAAAGGCTTGATACATGGCCTTTTAAGGATAGTATAAAAGAAGAAGTATAGCTCGGCTAAGCGCTGCTCGCTTAATATACCAAGTTGGCACTAGAGTCGTATAGTCCTACCTATTAGATACAGATAGGATACAGATATACCCTTATATCAGAACTTCTCATTATCTTAGCATTTACTCCTTATAAGACTGAAGACTTTAGACTTTCTAGCATCACGGTGAAGAATCCCGTCTGGGGATTTACTAGGCTAGGTTCTTAATACACTCGATAGCAAGAGCCAGTAACATAAATCAATAATCCATAAGTCATAACACCATTAATGTAAAGCCATGATCATTATTACTAAGTGAATCCTACTCTACACATGCTGCCATGAGAGGGTTTCGGCAAAGTCTCTAGTGGACTAGCTAACGCCAACGGCCTGCACTCCGTTGGCGAGGCTCTCAGAAGAATCTATATGCCGAATGCCACGCGGGAATCTCAATTCACCCAATGCCTCCTAATATCGCCAGGGGAAAAAAAAATCATGCACACCCTTACCCCTTATCCTCCTTCTCTATGCTGTACAAGACTGATGCAATCATGATGCTGGGGTATAACACGGCTATGTCTTGTTGTTGTTTCATGGACTTTGTAATTGGACTTGGTTGTCCTTTAGGCGAAGCCGAAGTAGTCACTACCAGCTGTGATGGCCTTGAGCACCTGCTTACGGAGAATGTCGTAGCTCTCATACTCAGGAATATCGAGCTCTGCGTAGCTGTTAGTAAATCATATCATGCCGAGAACAAACAGGACAATACTTACGGTTAAAGCACGTGTGAGAGCTTGGCAGACGGTCCTTGTTCCCGTAGTCGCGATGGATGTTGAATCGATTGACTCCGTTCATACCCTCGAGCTCCTTGAAGCCATTAAGAGGCACTTTACTGGTTCCCGTGACGAACTGTAGGAGCTTCGCGCGTTCCTCCTTATCGAACGACCGGACTGCGCGCCAGAACCACTGGATCTGCGGGGAGGATGGCGAGTAGTTGTGATATTCCGTGTTGCTCTTCCAGTCATCTATATCAACGTCCGGTAGACCAGAGATCAACAGCTCTAATTCCTGCTCGTTGAAGATAGATATGAGTTCAGCGGGGATGATTTCGTGGAAGCCTGTTCATAGGTTAGTCTAAGTTTCGGAAATGTCGAGGGAATTTGTATCTTACCTTTCAGGAAATTCTCCATCTGGTCCTTGACGGACGTTAGTAGCTTGTGTTCAACTACTAGGCGCACATATTCGTGCTTGTTATCTTCCGTCACAGGCACGTTGCGGCCGTGTTCTATGAGGTCGTGGATCCTGGTAACACCGAACTCATCATCCTCAACCGAGAACGTCTCAGTGATAATATCAGTGATGTCGTTGTTCAGCATCCAGGAGAGTGATTTGTAGTAATCCGGATCAAAGGACTCCATATCCTTGACCGAGACCGGCTTTCCTAGGATTCGTTTGTAGACCGCACGGCTGAAATAGCAATCAAGTAGACGGCCCTCGTATAAGGCCTTGCCGATGATTCTCCCGATGAACTTAAAAAACATGAGATGCTCATCGTTTATGCCACTGAGCTTGTTGGGGTGGAAGGTCGTTCGGTCGCTTGAAACAGGCACGAATAGGGCATAGTTGGCGTCGAACATCTGTCGTGCGAGAACCTGGAACCATTCCCTGGTGACACCGCCGGCATCTACGCCCTCTTCGCCGTGGAATCTAATGCTCAGCTTTCCGAACTTCATCTCCTCGCCTGTCTTGAAGTATAGTGACTTGAAAGAGTCGTGGAAAACGTGCTCTCGGCGAACTTGTAGCTGTAATAACGGATGTGGCCGCTGACTGACGTGCTGTTTATTGTGAACGCTGCGGTTGAACCAACTGCGCTTATTATCGAACTCCAGGACTTTAGGATTCTTGACAAGGTGCGAGAAGGTGCCTTTCATAAGGGATGGATTGTTGCGAACAAGTTCGTTCAGGATCCGACGATGCTCTTCCGTGAATGTGAAGAATAGACCTGCCAAATGCGACTCCGGCTGCGGGCTCGTAAGAACCAGGTCCTTGCTTGCCTGGGACGACTCATTTTGGGTAGTATCCTTGCAGACAACCATGAGGGCCTCAATCAAGGGAAGAAGAATAGTAGCTACGTTGAGCAGGCTATCGCGTTGACGAATTGCGCTCAGGCAGGCGCTCAGCTTCTCCCATAAGGCGTTGAAGGTTGAGTTGCGGTAGAGAGTAGCGAGTAAATCTTGCTTCTTAGTATTATCAGAATCAGAACCTTCTGTTGCATCCGACTTTTTCTGTGCGAATAAGTGATCGAGAGCTGTCAGCACTCGAAGAAGTTTGTTCTGGTCGGAAGCACCAGGAGAGAACTTGGCCAAAGCGACTCCCTGGATCTCAGTGCCTGAAGCAGCGTTCTGAATATGTGGTAATAGCTCGTCTAGGTGAACGACGATCTTCTCGCTTAAGAGCTGGGCCTGACGAGCGAGCTCCTCGCCAAATACCAGCATTGCCCCGGGAATCACGGACAGATTCTTGATAGTTGATAGGGTCTCCTTGAAAGTTTTCGAACTACACTCTCGAGCCACAAAGATCTTAATAATAAGAGTTAGGTTGTGTACTGGGATAACGGGCGGGTGTAGCTGCTTAATTCGCTTAAGCATCGCTTGCTTTTCTAGCGCCTTGGATGATTCGGCATCAGCAGCCGAGGTGGCAGAGGGCTCATTTTCCTCAGTAGGGCTACCTGCGGCATGTTCCCCCGCTTGCTCCGACGTGCTTGCGTTGTTCTGTTCTGTAGCCTCTGTGTTATCGGTTGCCGCGATCGTAGGGTCTACAGGCGCGGTTGTTCCGGGCTCTGCCGCGTTTGCGGCTTGGGTATCGATTTTTTTGATGGCTTCTGCGGCTTCTTTTTGTTTGCGATCCAGGGCGAGTAGTGGGCCCGTCACTCGGCTTAATAGTTGCGACAAGCTATCCATGATAGAAGAACTTTCCATGACAAGATCGCGATCGAGGAGAGCAAGCAACGAGTTGATGGCATACTTGTTAGCTTTCACATCTTTAGCTTTTCCTTTGCGGCTGAGACTACGTTTGATAGCAGTAGTGCTAACCCCTTCGTGCTCGGTGAGGAAGAGAGAAGGCACGTGGATATTCTGATCCGCAAGGTAGCATAATAGATCAAGACATTGCTGGACAATCAAGAGCGGTGATGTCTCCGAGCTCGTCTGGACGGAACCGGCGTTGCTGATATTTGTGAATGTACGTTTTAGACTTTGGGGGGTTTGAGTCTTAGTGTCGACTTCTTTAGGCTGCTTCGCTTTGATAGAGAGCGACGCAAAACTTCGTTCGACGGCGTCTACATCGGTTGAGCCTTCCTGCAAGATCTTAAGTAAATTGCTAACGACATCAAATCGGGTTTGTCGGTTTTCGCAGACATCCTTAAACAATGATTTCAAAGAAGTCTCTAGAGACCCGCCCTTCATATTGATGAACATTAGACGAAGTAAAGTATAAACGCCTGGTTTATCTAGCATTTGCACTACTGTTCTTCGGTGAGGCTTGTCTCCTTCAGTTGTTCCACTGGGTTGAGCACCATCTCGTGGCCGGCTGGTGCCAGAAGACGGTCTATCATGGTGGGCAATAGGGTTGGAAGACCGGACTAGTCGGCGTGCTTGAGCTGCGAGATCGGGCGGCAAAGAGTCGATAATATCTGCGCCTTGATCCATGAGAACTTGCTCTCGAAGCGCGGGTGGGAACGTCATCAATATACTGGCGGTATCCATGTCCTGAGCTTCGGCCGTTTGGCCAGAAATGGCTGTCTGGCGTCGCATCTCCTCTCGTTCTCGTCGGCGCTGTTCTGCCCGCTCCTGCTGAACAATCTCGATGCGGAGGTCATCTGGTAGAGCATCCAAGAACTCCTGGAATACCTCGGTCTGCTCCCCTGATCCTCCAGGTGCCTCTCGAGCTTCGGCTCTGCGTGAGCTAACTGTCTGAGCAATGACTTCTTCTCTGAATTCTTCAGGAAGTGCCTCCAGATAGTCGGGGTCAATACCCAACTCTGTAACATCCACTTGCTCGCCTCTAATTGTAGTGAATGCGCGCGGTTGGGTGGCGGCCGGTTCGTCTTCTGTTACAGCCGCTGGTACGTCAGATATCTCTACGCCTTCCATGGCTTCCGGCTCTTCGTGACCACCCTGCTCACCTTCCTGGGTAGTAGTCGTCTGGGATTGAGCTTGTGCAAATTCAGCCGCTGCTCGTTCACGTTCTTCGGCCTCCTGCTTCTCCCGAGCAGCTTTTTCCTCGGCCTCTTTAGCTTCCCGCGCTTTTCTCTCTTCCTCCTCACGCTTTTTGCGTTCCTCCTCTTGCTGTCGTTGACGCTCCGCTTCCTTGGCTTTGAGCTCCACCTCGTGTTGAATGGCTGGTGGTACAATATAGTAAAGAAGTGCTGGTACAAGGCGGTGAGACTTCTCCGTATATTGCATCCCGAAGATCATTTTGACTTCTTCCGTCCATCGGGTCATTGTTGATTCGGATGTGAACGAGGTTGCGTGGGTAGGCTCTTGGTACGTCTCCCTGCGATTGTCCGAGCGTGATTCGCGTGGTGTGCTAAATGGGAAATGTATGTCGTGTATGTCGCCACGTGGTCCCTGTGTTATCTGAAAATGAAAAGCTTGTCCATGGCGGTGTATCGAAGCGGGAAGGGACGCCACAAGGTCGTTGATGAGGGACATCGGACTGTCAATGTTACTACCTCCAAATAGACCTCCAGGGAATCCTAGTCGGACTAGGCCACCAAGGTGAGGCGGACGAGGAGATCCGTCTCTACCAGTCTCGTTGCCCCGGCGAAGTAGAGGATTTAACCCATCCTCGTTACTAGCAGGTCGTGGATCGTGTCGATTACGAAGAAAACCTCGCGGATCTATGTATGCGTTAGCGTATCAATACAATCTCAAAGGCGAAGGGAAGATAAGCTGTAGGGATGCGATATATGTATATGAGATGAGTTCTCGACGTACCACCGAAAGCCATTTCTCGAGATCCCATCATAAACGGGATAGGAGGGAAGGGACTGCGGGTGCCGTGTCGATGCCGATGATGGTGACCGAGAATAGCTCCATGTGGTTCTACCACAAGGGTATCCCAGCCCAAACTAGGGGGTCCAGCATCGCGAGGCGGTGCATCATCTTTGAAGAAAGGCAAATATTATCAGCCTCTTCTGGCTCTAGACTCATAGTGGGAATTGGGGAGAGGGGCAAATAACTTACTGGGGAAGTCATCCTCATATGCGTATTCATCCTCCATATCGTCTTCTTCTTCTTCGTCCTCTAGATTTAGGGTTAGTACATGATGTCGCAAATAGTATGGAACACCTACCATCTTCGTCGTCATCTTCCATGTAGCGTTCGTTGAGGGCATTAATCTCATCGGGATGCTCAAAGTTCTCCTCCTCGATAGCACGCATAATATTACCGAATCGGCCTAATCCATCGACATCGTCCAAGTCTCTCAGCTCAGCAGCTTCTTGGAGATCTTGAGCTTCTGCGTCGTAGTCAATCTCTTCTATGTCGTCGTCGTCATCGTCTTCTTCCTCATCATCTGTATCGCTCTCCCATCCTGAAACGCCATCATCCTCGAGCGGATTGCCCTCATCGTCAACAATTTCGATGCGGTCCTCTGTTTCATCCATGTCTTCAGAATCGAGATCATCGTCCTCGCTACCATCTTCATCATCTTCATCCATGTCATCATCTTCGTCGTCGTCATCGTCCATTGTGACTTCAATGACGCCATGGTCTCCTGATAGCCCCTCGATAGGACCCATGCCTTCGAGTTCCTCGTCGTCTCTTTCGCTAACGTCCTCTTCGCGATCTTCAGATTCATACCCCATGTCGTCGTCGTACTCGTCGTCGTACATCTCTTCATCGTCATCTACGCAAGTTAGCACAGTCAATTAATAATAAAGGAATATGAGCACATACCATCTTCCGAATCTTCTGAATAGTCCTCGTCTCGATCTCTGCCAGGTTCTAGCATACCAAGAGCTGAGTTTCGATAGAGATCCGGAGTCTCTTCTCGATCATCATCGATATCTGAGAGAGAGCTGGCCGAGAAGGTCTCCTCGTCGACATTCTCCTGGGTCGGTACGGTAGGGATGATGTTAGAGTGACTTAGATGAATAGCGGTGCTGGTCAAGATTCGCAACACGCGAAGAAGATACTTAATAGTTCGCTTCACGGGTGGAAAGGCGAGATCGATGTCGGCAATAGAGGATGTGAGCGCGGTAAGGTAGCCCTTTTCATACATAAGACGTCGAATTTGAGCCTGCGATCTTTCAACAGGATCATGAACATTTCGAGATGACGCGGGGGTATCCTTGTCCTTGTCGCCCATCATCAGATGCATAACTTCTGCTAAAGCTAGCATTTTTGCATATCGACTATCAAATGGTTCATTAGATGTGGCAGCATCCTTGTAGGATCTGAGCACCGTATCCAGTACGAACTTTCGCACAAACAGCAGATCCGGCTCGTCGTCATAATCATATTTGTCTCGGCCCTGCTCAACAGGCTTCTCTCCTGTCTTGCTTACGAGGGCGACTAGGAGGTTCAGTGTCTGTACGGATGTGGCGTATCTCTTCTTATACAAAATCGCATCCGCAGTGCTGTCCATGTGGCTCGAGTAGAGCAGATCATTGAGAAGATAATTCAAAACACTAGATCGAGGTTTGACAGGAGTATTCGCGAAAAGCGGCTGGCTTCTCTTGAAGTTGATAAACTCAACCTTCGTGCGGTTATAGCTCTGAAGTAGCTCTGCCAGACAATGTAAGAGGAAGCAGCGATAGATGAAGATAGGATGTTCTTCAGCCTTAAATGTAGGCTTGGCTTTCTTCTCTTTACTATCGGCCGTGCGACCTTCGGCTTCAGTAATTCCACTGGAGATCCCACCAGAAAGGGAAGCAGATGATGCTTGATCACCTGGCTTCTTGGCATCCTTAGGAGGCTGCACAGGCTCCTTGTCGTCTACTTCCTTGTAGTTTAGTAATTCACATAGTAAGAAATGGACAACGCCATCGGGGTTCTCGAGCACAGGACGTTTAGTATCCGGTTGGTGAGGCTTAGAAGCGTCTACCATCTGCTTATCTTCACCCTCGGTGGACGGTTTCACATCTTGGATAGTCAAATCCTCGGTAGCTCGGACAGTAGGTGCCACATCATCTTTCGGGGTATCCGATTTTGTTTCCTTGAGAACTATCGACTGCCCACGCCCGTGGCCGTTCTCTGAGGGAGACCATCGGCTCAACTTGACCGTCTCATCTGCGACCTGGATAAATAACCTCGGATCACGAAGCGCCAGCTGGGAAAAACTCCTGATAAAACCAGCCGCATCCATGGGTCGTGTATTTCGACCGGCGACAAAGTAAGCTCTGATTTCACTTCTCATTATTTGTTTGATAACTTCCTCGTCTTCAACGATATGCCGGAGAATTGTCAAAATATAAGACGCGATTCGAGTTTCGTTAAGACGCGCCGATCCAACGCCAGAGAGTTGCTTAGCGGTGACAAATAACCGCTGCAGATTCTTCTTGTCGCCAATTAGTCGTGCTATAGAACGATCACGAGTTAAAATGACCAAGATTCGTAGGACCGATACAGCCAACGACTCTTCCTTGCCAATCCGAGGTAATATCTCTAGTACTGAGCTCAGGAGCTTCTGGCGTTTATCTTCTTTCACGTTGAGATCCTTGGGAGTCCATTGTAGTGGTTCAATCGGTTCGGTCTCAGATGCTTGAATCTTCCATTTTATTTCTCCAGGCTGCTCATCGTCACTGAGGAGAATCTCAAAAATAAGGAGGACATAAGGTATCCAAGGGGAAAGTTCATCAGTAGATGGAGAAGTTGGGACTTCAAGGAACCGCAAGAACTCGCCCACATTACCCTTCAGTGTGTCAACGGTCGCTCGGAAGAAACTCTTGTCCTGGAGGAGAAGAGAAAGAAGGTGAGCATAAGCCGCAATGCTTCGCCCGTTATCCTTCAGATCATCGTCCCCTGCGAACGACATAAGAGCATTGATCAAGGTCTCCCCTATTTCTTGCCTCGAAGACAGATCATCGCCGGGGGTTCGTAGAATGATGGAGGAGATCAACTCGGAAACCTCGTATGTTGAGTCGGGGTGCGCTCTTATGACGTCTAGGCATCTATCAATAAGATTCTCGCGTAATTTGGCACGTTCTTCATCCAGATCCTCCTTAGCAACGACACCTCTCTTCGCAAGGTCTGCCTCAGTGTTCGCCTCCGCTGAAGGGCCCTGTGCAGGGGTGGTTGATGACGACGCTGCTCCATCATCATCCCGCGGAATCAGAGGAGGGACGGGTGTATCTCGGCCATTGTTGTTTGACAGAGTCACGACCTGCCCTAAATCGCCCAAGATGTCCTCGTCAAGTAAAATTCCGGACGGTATTTCGGGAGTTTGGTCTAAAACCATTGGGTCATCCTCGTTAGAAGCCTGCTCACTCGCCTGTACGAAGGCAGCGAGCTCATTGGGTACTGCGTTCTCCGGCAAATCCCGCTCAGGTATGGGATTCCGGGTGCCAGCAACGCCTGACTCGTGTACTCTGCAGTACTCGACGGCTAACTGCCGGCTACCATTGGCCCGATAAATGGCCTCTTGAGCAAGTTCTTCTGAACAGGCCGTGTCACTAATGACTTCTCTTACATGATCGGCGACAGTTGGCCAAGAAAATCGGAGCGACTTCGCCTGGAGATATGCTTGAGGGGTGTTCTGCAGAAATTAGCAATCAAATACAACAACAATTATGGAAACCAGTAACAGACCTTGTCCGAACGCTTATACGCATTGCTTTCAGAGTCGGCGAGGGAAATGGACTTCAGGATCAAGATAATCTTCGCAAGGATGGGGGCTGAGCCTTTCTCAACCAACGGCGACTCCCAGAGTTCTCTCATTACCGGCAGTATGGCCATCCGCAACTCAACCACCAAGTTCGGGGCAACTAGAGAATCAGCTCGTCTATCGCTGCTCCCAACGCCCCTTGGAAGGACATTAATCTGGCTCACAGAATCTGTGATGACCTTGCCATTAACTGCCATGATGTACAGATCTAAGATCTTCTTCATGCCGATAACAGCAAGTCGCGACATGGAAGAGTCCTCCCCATCTTTGTCCTCTTTGCAGATCTCATTCTTGAATGTACGCAGCATTGAGTTCAGGAGTTCCAGCCCGCCATATTTCTTGAATGCGATCAGGACGGGCGCGATTATCTGGTTTGCAGATTGCCGCTCCGAACGAGCTAAATAAATTAGTATTAGGCATATCAAGAAATTGAAATACAATGTCACTTACATTCTATCGTACGGTTTACCAGCATTTCATGAACGGCATGCAACATGATGATCCAATAGTGGAAGTCCTTGTAAGTCTTTTCACGATCCGGCAATTCAAATTGCTCCAATATTGCCTGTGCCAACTGCTCTGCTAGTTGCATGTGGTGGACTCGTAAGTATAGATCTCGTTCACGACGAGGTAACAGAGCCTTCCCTAGGGTCTGGAAAAGCGGGAACGTAGCAGGCATCAATGAATGCAACAAAAGACGGAGAGTTCTGTAATTCTGATAGCGCGGACTTGACTGTTCACTCTTGGAGGGGCCATCGTTGGAGCTGGTGGTCTTGGTTGTCGAGAGCTTCCACAGAGCGCTAGATGATAATACGTCTGGTAAGCTCGAGTCATCGGGCTCGGCGGTGATAACATTCCCACTACTCGACGCAGTGCCGCTATTAGATTGACCTTGTCGGTCCACAGAATGGCCTGTCTTTCTGGTCGACCAATGCTCAGGAACGCTGCTAGAAATAGCCTCCTCTTCTAAAATTACCGCGCGCAGTAAGGGGCCAAGAGACTTGATCAGGCGGCCATAGTAGTCGAAAACAACAACCGGTTGGAGTGTGACTGTCTGCGATCGCGAGGAAAAGGGGAAACACTGATAGAGCGTCTTTATGAGAGACTGGGTATTTAAGAGTGCCTTCGCTAGTTGAGTGCCACGAGAAAGCTTATCTGCAACGTCGTTGCTAGCCTGATCCGCTAGGTTCGTGTCTGCTTGAAGGAACGGCAAGAAGTACGAGCCTGGCTCTTGAGCTTGGGTAATCGGCTGAAGCACATCGACCTCGGCCTGAATCCTTTTTAATAGAGAAGGTAACCCGACAATCGGAGTTGCCTCGATCAGCTGGGATACAACCGACTGTAAATTTCGAGATGCTAGAGAATCCCCAAAGTCATGCGGGAGACTCGGTGAAGTACTAAGATCAAGAAGCAACTCTATCCCACCATTGTTGATCAGATTCATCTTGAGGTTCGTGTTACTAATATATTGGGACAAGAAGTTGGAAATTGCATAGATATAAGGCGTGATAGATGTATCAACCGTGGAACTGAATGATGTTGGTTCTTCATTTTCCGCTTGCTGCGCGATTGCATCAGCCATTTCAACATCAGCGTCATCCCCAGTAGTAACAGCCTTGTCTTTGCCTTTATCCAATACGGCCTCTTCAGATTCGCGCAATAGACCTTCATTTGCAATTACTTCTCGGCCTTTCGAATCTTTCACGAGAAGCTTGGCTCCCCATTGAGAATCCCTAGCCTTGACCTTGGCGAGATGGGCGACTCGAGCAACCATATCTAAAACGGCATTTGCTATAGCTGGTCTAAGTGAAGGGTGATGACGGGCAAGCTCATCGAACCCACTACCAACATTAGAGGCCACGCTCTCATCGGCCGCCATCACTCGGACGTGCTCGGGGCTCTCAAATATCTCGAAGTAGCTGTCGAATGCGCGAGACGCGACAACCATCTTCATGCCAACATTATTTAAAGAAATGGCATTCAAAACACCTGGCACGTTCGTGATGGGTTCGGAGTTTGGTAAAATACCACGGGCTAAACCATCCCGAGGGGCTTCTAACTGATCCAACGACGGAGGGTGCGGACGATTGTCGGGTTCAAGGAGATCAGGCGTCGAGCCATCCGAAGGCGATCCGGGGCTCTCATCCCGAGTTTCAGATGGGCCCGAGTCTGTCCCACCGGTTTGTTCTGCCTGCACTGGACGACCTGTCAGAGCTTGTAGATAGCTCTGGATCAAGCCCGCTTCAGAGATAGCGGCGAAGCTCGTAGGATCGTTGTTAAGGAAGTCGCTCAAAATAATGACGGCATTAGTCCACACTATAGACCCGAACTTCGTCATGTTCTCAATGATCTCGCGCATACTGCGAAGTAGTGCAGATTTATCGACGAGGTTCCTCAGTAGTCGATCAGTGTTTCCACCGAATGAAAAGGCATTGGACATCACATGGTGGATGAACTTCAGGATAAATTTTAGGTTCTGTTGCTGATAGAAAGGTATCTCGTAATCAACAACCTGAGAACGATGGGTAGCGGGTGTTCCCTTGCCCTCCGTGATGAGCTTCCCTGCGAGTTCAACTTCATGAGTAACTAGGTTGGTGATAGCATCAAGGCCACCGGCATGTATCAAGGTCTGGAATGAAGTCTGGACGTTGTACACCAGACTGTCTAAGAATCCTACCAAAGTGCCGTATGTGCGTTCTGCTATATTAGACCTAATGTTGAGGACTTCGACCATAATGTCCAGCAATCCAGCCGAGATAATCTCGGGCGTGTTACGGTTAGTATTGTTAGCCATGGCCATTGTGATATGAAGTGTAAGAGAGAACAGGTTGTCACGCCATTCGTCTTCCTCACTATACCGCTCTCCAGAATCGTCATTCTTCATCTCGTCGACGGCCTTCCTAATAACATACAGCAATACGCCGTGGTTCACAGTCGCGTTCAATGCGGAAAATATATCAGGCAGCTTGTTATGGAAACCGGAAATGGCTTCCAGGAGTGATAACGCGATCGACTGTAAATCGATAGGTACTACCGTAGCGCCATCGGCGGCGGGGTGAATCAGTTCCGCGAGCTGGTACACAAGCTGAAACCGTCGCGGCTCATCGTTATCCTGCCTAAGGACTTTCTCGATGAAGGTGGGCTCTATGTGAATATACGCCAGGTTTTGGATAGCCAACAAACGCGCTTTCAGTGCCTGTCGTCGAGATTCGACAGACCCCGTGAGAGCCTTGGCAACCCTGAGACGGTTCAAAAATTCGTACTTGGTCTCTTTCGGAAGGTCTGCTGGAGCCCTAGCGAGAAGTTGATAGATCGATGTCGAGCACACCGAGGCATGAGATATCTCCAAAGACTTCTGTCCAGGCGGAGAATTCTCATCCCGACCTACGGCTGGGGGCCGAGAGGCGGAGGATGGGCTGTCCTCCGATGCTCCCTGACGACTTGTACGGGGTGTAGACTGCGTTGCACCAGTTGTGCTACTTCGCCTCAGAGGCGTCGGCGTTGAAGGCACATTCGAGGTTGTAGCTCGATCAGGTAAGGACGGTTGCGTCGGCGCCTGAGAAACGTCGGAAGTAGGATAGTACGTGAGCTTAACGTCGCCCCAGCCACTCCAACGTGCTTGAGAACCCGAGGATTCGGTAGAATCCGCCTTCGCAAGAGCGCACAGGTCGTTTGCATACATAGTAGCTACATTTTTAGGGCTTCCGCCGTGAGTCTTATCCTTATTCTTGCTGGAACCCGGAGTGGAGAGGAGCGAAGGCTCTAGGGATTTAGAGAGGGGCGTCTTGACAAAGGGTTGTGCAAGTTGTAGCACACGGTCGAGATCTATGTTGTAATGGTTTGAGAGGAGAGATGGGTGTACTTGTCTGGCTGAAATCCCATGGATGCGTTTCACTGACGCCTGATAGCGCTGGGCCAGTTCCACGCCGACACGCAGAGTGGCACAGATGATGGCGAAGTCAGTACTGTTTAGAAGGTCGTTCAAGTGAGGACTGCTGCCGTAGATGCTGCGGTTTCCACAGTGATCCAGGAGCATCTGAGTGAACTTTAGGATAGCCACGATAAGGTCGACATCGCCATCCTTGCCATACCCCAACTCCGTTAACTTTTCTGGGTCGCTCCACTGTTCCTCGCCGTCGACTGAGCTAGATGCCAATAGAACTTCGCAACCAAAGTCTCTACTCTGGGGGCCCTCGTTCAACTTGTAAATGGAACAGAACGATTCCAGGAGCTCGTCGAAGCGATTCAGTAACGGGATCCAGTGATATAAATCACCTCTCGGGAAAGGCCATCGTGAAGGAAATGTCGCAAGGACGCTGGGTAGGAGAGGTAAGGGTGTGGAGGTCGCATTATTAACGAACTCCTGCAACCAAGGAGACTAGAGAAAAATCAGCGGACTGCATGGGAGAACAGATAATATGCAAGAGTACTTACCATAGTCTCCTTGTGCTTAGCTTGCATGGTCTTCGATATCTTTCCCATAGTGAAGGCCGGGGCGGCAGAGCCGCAAAGAATATGTCAGCTCCCCCTCCACTACTAAAATTTAGGTGATCGGCGACGACAATTTGACTCGCAGCGCGGGAGCGTCCAAAATAGCTTGGACGGCTCCTCCAGTATGGTGTCTCGAACTACTCGTCGGTGCACAAGGCGGGGTGACGGAGTGCAGGGCCTTGTGGGGTGTGTAAGTTGCAAGGTTGAGCCTCGTCTCGAATATCAGCCTTGTGGGTATCAAAAAAAGAGATTCGGTTGCAGAAACGGTCCGATGAATTCACGGCTGACTCGGGAGATGGAGAAATCGATGAAAGATAGGCTCCGGGTGTCGCAGAGATGCAGATTAAATAGTTGGATAGCAGGTGGACGGTGCGCGGATGAGGGGCGACTGATGATGGATGATGTGAGGTGTAGAGATATGATGTCCGGCACAGTTCTCAGGAAGCTGAATTTTAGATAGGTCCAAGCGGGTGCAGGCCGCTGTACCACAATTTTTTTCTAAGATCAAGAAGAACGTGCTAAGTCGTGTTAGCTTGGGATGAAGTAATATGATTCGCACCAAGTGCCTGGATATCTACTTGACTTGGTCGACGATGAGATGCAGGTTTGGCGGAGTCGAGTTGATAAAAAAGAAAAAATAGGACTAACTAGCTTAAGAGGTGTTTGAAAGTTCGCGGCTGATCGGCCACTGCCTTTTGCGTAATGATTGCACTTTGTGGGGGGGTGGCGCTTGCCGTAGCAGCAGTGATTGTAGGTAGGTACCTTAGAGGTAGGTGCCTGTGCAAGTGTAAGAGTGGGGTCGCGGCCGGCGGTATGATATTGTACCTTAGGTGTAACTACCTCCTACCTGAGGTCATCAGGTGCTTATAAAATAAGCTCGAGTACGTGCATTGCAAAACGCACTCTCAACCTTCAAGATGTATTATCTAGGTATCTACACGTGTTAGTACATACTGTGTTTACTGATACTCGCTGACAATTGAGAATCTCCATCTCACTACTTTGTTTTTCTCCTCTCTTTGTCATGGACCGCGTTCAGCGACAATTCAAACGAACATCCCCTCATGATCGATATGAGCCTATCAGAAAATGCATAGTCCCTACTATTGAGAGGTAGTATTATAGAGTCTAAAACAAAACCATTGATTCATCGTCAGCAGAATTTTTCAAAGGTCGCAGCCCAACGTCTAACAAGTCATAAGTCAATACTACATGTATTCTACATACTCGCATGTATTATACTGATGGGGACCATTGCTGCCCAGTGCACTCGTGGAGACCTTATTGAGTCCTAGTCGAATCGCCGGGGTAGTTTTTCTGGGTAAGGTATTTATTGCCCCATGTTACATGCACATTGCTTGGATATATTCAATTGAGATGTTGCTTCACAAGATTCCCTGGGTCCAAACCCCCTAGAGCATATTCCTTCCCGTCAGTTTTATCAATGACCGGAATACCTCGAACCAGATTATGAAACTATGAAACAATGCTAACCTAGACAATAGCTATCAACAGTACCTGTGTTATCACCTAGCAATTAGTGACACTCACATCCCGCATACGTAACCTACCCAGGTAGCAATATTAAGGCCATCCTACCTTCAAGAGACGAGTATAGGTAGGTTTATAGACATTATATAATACATATAGATTGGATTATCGACCCCGCCGTAGTCGTACATGGAGATCCGGTCCGGCATTGGTGTTAGAGCTGCTATTATCTGCATGTAAGTAAGATGTCTACACGTTAGCAGTGCCATGGTACAGCGTACAGCGTCAGACTAGATCCCCGCATTGTCCCTTGAGATAAGTTGAAAAAGATTACTGCCAATCACCGGGCTTGTGGTTTAGTGGTATAATACTCCCTTAGCACGTGATATTCAGATCGTGATTTTAAGATCAGTGATTTTGAGATTCTTTGTACAACTTGGGAGTGGTCCGGGGTTCGATTCCCCGCGAGTCCATCTCTGAGAGGTTAAATTCCTCTTGTACCACTCTTTTTTTCAATATTTTTGGTTCTATCCCACTTCCACGAATATAAATCTCACAACTTCATTCCGTCCACAACCTCAAAATTGGTTATAATTATTTGTGAAATACACATGTAATCAAGAACGTCTTATTCTAAAAACTTCGTCGACGACCTCAATTATCAAAACATGCAATGATTACGGACTTCCGAAATATCCGATGCAGGCAGTCAACCAGCCATGCAGTCAGCAAGACAAATAAACATATTATGCGAGTAATGAACCTCACCGCGGTAAAGTCAACGGCATTGATTGAACTACCTAATTCGCTTTGGATTACATAGAATTCGCTTTGGATTACATAGAGAAATGTCGGATTAGCCGAACAGCCAAACTACCTATTGCTTCTTAAATTCTTCATACTGCTCATAGACTGACAGCTCAAACTGCGCCATCAACTCGACAATCTTCGCGTCTCCCACCGGTATCAGGTTTGTGAACAACGCGCCACACAAGCCGCCTTTTCTATCAATCCACCAGATCAAATTCGGCATGCCACCCCAAGACATAGTCCCAGCCTGCCTTCTGCCAACTTCATCTTTAAGGCCGATCGCTCCGCCGAGTCCGTAATCCATCACCTGGTGGTCTATATCAAATGTGTTACTAATAGCTCGTCGGGACTCCTCGTCGGAATGGAGTATGTTGTTCAAGGTCTCCTTGCCCTCGGGTCCCAGCTGCGGCCGGAACATCTCCTCGACGAGTTCCTTGCTCAGGACCCGGCCGTCGTTTGCGCATAGGCTCTGTAGTATGTTCAGATAGCTATCCGCGGATCCCCAGCCCGCTGCTCCGCCGTACGCATCCTCCCTGTCCCCGTATTGGAAAAAGTAGCCCTCTGTCGTCGGATGTAGCTTTCCGTCCTTGTCCCTAAGAGTCATTCCCACCTTGCGCGACTTTGTCTCTGGCCTTGAATCAGGAGCAAAGGTTATATGATGCATGTTAAGCGGACTCCAGATGTTGGCCTTCATGTATTCCTCGAGGGACAGTCCGGAAAATCGCTCAACAAGTTTACCTGCCCAGTCTATGCTTGTGCCGTACTGCCAGCCTTTTCCAGGCTGGAAAACGAGCGGTCGCGAGAACTCGGTTACGATGTCCTTGGGAGGGCTCGCAGGAGGGCCTGTGAATTTCTCCAGCTGTTGGAGCTTGGGGGAAAACATTTCCATGGTAAGTCCACTGGAATGGGAGAGTAGTTTTCTTTATCCAGGAGTTAGTAATTATCAGCTGAGGTAAGGTCATAACACACTCACCTCAAAGTGACTGGCTCTTTTCTGTCTTCAAAAATGGGTTTCCCTTCCGCATCAAAATCCTTCAAAACCTTCAACGCGGCGACTTCCGGGAGCACCTTACCGACATCCTCATCTAAACCAATATGTCCTCGTTGGACTTGTTGCAAAGCTGCTACGGATGTCATGAGTTTCGAACAGGATGCCATCCACACAACACTGTCTGTCTTGAATGGCTCCCCGTGAGCCGTCTTGCCAAATGATTTCTCATATCTAAACTTCCCCGTGGCATCAGCAGCCACAAGGGCCACGCCCGGGATTTCGCCAGCCTGGTAGGCGGCCTCGAAGACAGCCTCGTGGGAGAACTTGGCCATTTGATACTCTATGTGGAGAAAGGGGTTTTATAAGTAGAGCGTATATATTAAGCTATCCTTGTGAGTTATTGAGACTAGTCGTGATCGATCAACGGGTTCCATTTTGGTTTCTATCGCAGCCTTATATATATTCAGAAAAACCAGTGTCTCTGTCTAGTCACCGTAACATCGCCGAGGAGCCACGGCGGCCAGGTGTGGATCCTTTAGGTAGCTATGAGGCTAGGTACAGGATGTGCTTATTAGCTTATCGAGATTTTATCAATTATTATCAATTACTTATTAATTTAGGTACTTAAAATTTTATCGAAACGCCTGCTCGCAAGCTTGCGGGCCGTTTCCACGTGCATGCTCGGTGATGATTCATCTGGCGTAGAATTATAGTGCCGATGCCTGGTGGGATTAGTGATGAACGGGCGAACTGGAGGCCGCGTCTATACTCGAATAGTATAATGGTCACTGGTGCAGCGCTAAGATCGGCCAGCTTTGAACTTCATGAACTCCCGGGAATAACTCACTCCGCAGCCCCTACGGAATATATCCGGTTTCAGATATAAGCAGTAGCCTACATGATTTTATTTATTTAAGCAGGAAGCCCTCTACTCCGGTATATATTATTTAAGCTAAAGCGAGTATTTCCCACTTGCAGTTCTATAGACTTTTTTTCCGAATGCTTAACCCAAAGGTTTTACTACTTCATAACTGTAAATCATTAACATCTTCAATAAGGTAATCTTTGATCCTAATCAGTGAGCATATTATATGTTGAAACCTTATAAAACATTCACCTGAATAGCTTCCTCAACTCAGTGCTAGCTCCGGTAGTTACCTGACATCAAGCGCTATCTAGATTGATCCAACCCATTGCTGAACTGATGCTATACAAGATGCGAGGAAGGACGAGGAAAGCAATTAGGCCGCCACCCGACTGCGAATATAAAGGATACGGGGCAGCTGGCGCATATTCACTAACTCCTTTGTTCTAGGGGTCTTGGTACCTAATGTAATAAGGGCTGTAAAGGATTTAAAATATAATTAAGATTATTAATAATTTTTTAGGGTCTTAAGGTCTTTAATTCTCTTTTTTTTTTTAAAAAGAAATTTTAATTTATTTATAAATAATTTAAAGTATATATTTTTTAGTTTAATTGAATTTTTATTAATATGTTAACTTTATTTATATATAATTATATGGTTTTATAATATTTTTTATTTAATAAATTTTAAAATAATTATTTTATATTTTTTATTAATTATTTTTTTTAATTAATAATTTTTTAATATTATTATTTATGTAATATTATTTCTTTTTTTTTTAAATTTATTTTTAAATTAAAGTTTTAAATAAAAAGTATAATTTTTTTTAATAAAGTTTAAAAGTTTATTAATTTTTTTAAATTTTATTAATAAAATGTTAAAATTATTTATTTAACACTTTTATTATTAAAGTAATTAAAAGGTTTTTAAGTTTAATATTTTTTGGTTAATTAATCTTTTTATTTAATTAAATATTTTATATTTTTTTAAGTTTATATAAAATTTTTAACTTTATTTATATAATATTTTTTAAATTTTATTAAGATTATTTTTTATAAAATTTAATTAAAATTAAATAATGTTTAATTATTAATGCAATAAAATTTAATAAATAAAGTATAAAATAAGTTATAAATTTTTTATTTTTTAAATAAATGAAATTTAATAACGGTAAAAAAAATTATTTTTTAAATTTTAAAAAGGTTTAATATTTTTTTATTTAGTTTTTTAATAAGTTATTTAATTTTAATATTTTTATTATTTAATATAATTAATTAATTTTTTTTAAATTTCGATATTTTTTTTTTTTTATTAATTTAATCTTTTATGTATTAATAATTTTTTTTTAAATATTGTTATATTTTGGTATAAATTTATTTTATTTAATATATATATAATTAATTGTTTAAATTTTAAAAAATATTAATAAATGGATTATAAATTATAAAATAAAAATTATAATTTATATAAAATGGTATTATATATAATAATATTAATTTTAAGTTATTATATATAAATTTTATTATTGGTAATAAATTTTTTTAATTAATTATTTTATAATTAATAAATGTTTAAAAGTAAATTTTAAAAGTTTAATTAAGTTGTTTTATTTAATTGTTAATTTAAAAATAAAAAGTTATATTTATTTATGGTTTAATATTTATAAATTTAAAAAAGTTTTATTATAAATAAATAATAAATTTAAAGTTTTGGTTAAAAATAATATTTAAGGGAATTTTATATAATTTTTAGTAAGATTTAATAAAAATTTTAATTAAATTTATAATTTTTTATTTTTATTTTAAAAAATATAAAATATATTATTTTGGTAAATAGGTTAATTATAATTTAAATAAAATTATAATTATTAAATAAAGGTAAATTAATGATAAAATTTATGGTAATAATATATTATGGTATATAATATAATTTTATAAATTAAAGTAAATTATATGGAATATATTGGTTTATTTTATTATATTAATATTTTAAATATTTTTTTATAAAATTTTATATAATGATTTTAATATTAAATTATTAAAAGTTTTATGTGATAAATTTTAAAGTTTTGTTTATTTTTATATATTTTATTATTAAAATATTATGTTTTAATTTTATAACTTTTTTTTAAAATATTTAAAGTATTTATAAGCATTTTTTTTTATATAAAAAATTATTTTATAATTTAAAATTATTATTTAGATTATTTTTTTTTTTTATATATAATAAGTTATTTTTTTTTATTTTTTTTATTTATTTTATAAATTTAAATAATTATTTTAAAATTAAAAAATTATTTAAATAATTTAATATAAAAATAATTATTATTAAATATATTATATTAAAATTAAATAAATATAAAAAATATTTTTTTTATAATATTAATATAATTAATTAATATTTAATTTTTTTTTTTAAACTAATATTATAATAATTTAAATAAAATATTGGTTTTTTTATTTTATTTTTTAAAATAATAATTAATAATAAATTAATATAATAAAAGTTATTATATTTATTTTACTTATTTTTTATTTAAGATTTTAATAATTATAAAATAAAATAAGTTTTAATAATTAAAAAATATTTTAATTTAATGTTATGTTTTTTTAAAATAATATTTTTATTAATTAAAAAAGTTAATAATTATAAGTAATTTTTTATTATATATTTTATAGTTTATTTTTGTTAAAGTTAATTTTTAAAAATAAAAGGTTATAAGTTAAAATTTTGTTTTTATATTTTTTTAAAAAAAGATAACTTTAATAATAAAGTTTAAAATATTAGTTTTAAAAAAGATTTATAATTTAAGATTAAAATGAATAAAAATTAAAGTTGATATAAATTTAATTTTTAAATCTTTAAAAATTTTATTTATTTTTAATATTTATTTTTAATTTTTTTTATCTTTTTTATTAATTTTTATAATAAATTTAATTATTATTAAAAATCTTTTAATAAATTATTTATAAAAGTTTATAAAATTTATAAATTATTATAATTTTTTAAAATTAATTAACGGTTTTTATTTTATAATATATTTAATTTTGTTTTTAAATATAAAGATATTTTAAAAGTTAATAATATAATTTAAAAATTTTATTTCTTAAATTATTTATTTATATTTATATAAAATAATTATAAAATGGTATATAGTAAATTTTTTTAAAACTTTTTTAATTATTTTATTATATTTTTTTTAAATAATAGTATATATAAATAAATTATTAATATATACCAATAATTTATTATTTATTATATTTTTAAAAATATTATTTATTATAAATTAAAAGGTAATAGGTATATTATTTAATCCGAAAAATATGATAAAATATTTATAAAATTTATATTTATATTTAAATATTATTTTCCATTTATTATTTTATTAAATATAAATTAAATTAAATTTAATTTTTAAATTTATTTTAATAAATTATTATAAAGTTTAAAATTAATTTTATATTTCTAATATAAATAAAATAAAATAATATATAAATATTATTATTATATTTAATTTTTAATAATTTATTATTAAGTAAAATAAATTTTTAAAATTAAATTTTGGTATAAAAAATATTAAAAATATATAAGAAAAAGTAGATTTACAAATATATCCCATATTAAGTATATTTTTTAATTATAGTTTAAAAATATTAAATTTTTTTTTACTTATAGCGTAAAAGGGGCTTTATAAAAATATTTTTTTTTTTATTAAATTAATAATATAATTTTATAATTAATATTTAAAAAAATGTTTTTTAATTTTTTTAATTATTATAAATATAAATTTTTTAAATTTTTTAAATATTTTTAAAAAAAGGTTATTATAATTATATTATATTAATATAATATATTTAATAATAACTTTTTTTATATAATAACGTTAATAGTATTTAAATAAGAAATATATTTTATTAAAATTTAAAAAAATATTTACAAATTAATAAATTTTTAACTATTATTATAAAAAAATAAAATTATATTTGTTATTTATAATATTAAGTTTAAAATTTAAATAAGTATAATATTTTATTTAATATTTAAATATTAAAAAGTTTATATAATAATAATTTTTTTTTTTACATAAATAACATTAAAAAATATAATTATTTTTAACATATTTTTTTTTATTTTAAAAAGATTTTATAATTTAACTTTAAATATAAATATAACAGATATAATTGTTTTTATATTAAATAATATTTTTATAAAAAGTTTTTATTTATTAAATATTAATATTATTTTTATTAAAGGTTTTTTTTTTAAATAAAGTTTCTTTTGTTTTTTTTTTCATAATCCGTTAAATTTTTTAATTAATTATTTAATTATAATAAACCAGTATAGATAAATATTTTATTTTTACTTTAACATTTTATAAAATATAATATAAAAAATTTTTAAAAATTTAAATTATTATTATTAATTTTAATAATAAAATAAAATTAATTAATTTTTTTTATTATTATATTTATTTTAGTTTTTTTTATAAATAAAAAAATTAATTATTTATTATTATTATATTTTTATTTAATTAAAGAAATTTTGCGATTTAAAGGTATTAATAATTTTTTATTATTAATATTTTTTTTAACAAAATAAATAAAAGTATTATAAATATTACGTTTATATTACCAGTATATTTTTTTATTTTTTTTACGTTAATTAATATTTATTTAATTAATTTTTTAAAAAGTTTTTTTATTTAAAACTTATTAATTATTTTTAAAATTAAATTTTAATTTATTAATAAATTTAAACTAATTTTTATTTTTTAAAAATTAATTTTAATTTAAATTAAAACGGGTTTTTTTGCCATAATTTTATTAATTTAATTTTAAATATTTTATTATTAAAGCGGGCTTTTTTTTTGTTGTTAAAAATCTTGGGTTAGTTAATATATTTTTATAAATTTAACCAATTTTTTAAATTACGGCGAAAAATTTTTTATTATTATTTAAAATTTTACTTTATTTAAAATATATTAATTTAATAATTTTATTAAAAAAGGTTTTAATAATATAATTTTAAAAAATAATT
>NW_026054951.1:0-77920 GCF_022478755.1 Daldinia loculata
TATATACATATTAAATAAAATAAATTTATACCAAAATATAATAACATTTAAAAAAAAATTATTAACATATAAAAGATTAAATTAATAAAAAAAAAAAAAATACTAAAATTTAAAAAAGGTTAATTAATTATATTAAATAATAAAAATATTAAAATTAAACAATCCATTAAAAAATTAAATAAAAAAATATTAAACCTTTTTAAAATTTAAAAAATAATCTTTTTTATTATTATTAAATTTCATTTACTTAAAAAGTAAAAAATCCATAATTTATTTTATACCTCATTTATTAAACTTTATTATATTAATAATTAAATATTATTTAATTTTAATTAAATTTTATAAAAAATAACCTTAATAAAATTTAAAAAATATTACATAAATAAAATTAAAAACTTTATATAAATTTAAAAAAATATAAAATATTTAATTAAATAAAAAAATTAATTAACCAAAAAATATTAAACTTAAAAACCTTTTAATTACTTTAATAATAAAAACGTTAAATAAATAATTTTAATATTTTATTAATAAAATTTAAAAAAGTTAATAAACCTTTAAACTTTACCAAAAAAAATCATATTTTTTATTTAAAACTTTAACTTAAAAATAAATTTAAAAAAAGAAAAAATGATATTATATAAACAATAATGCTAAAAAACTATTAATTAAAAAAAACAATTAATAAAAAATATAAAATAATTATTTTAAAATTTATTAAATAAAAAATATTATAAAATTATATAATTATATACAAGTAAAACCAATATATTAATAAAGATTTAACTAAACCAAAAAATATATATTTTAAATTATTTATAAATAAATTAAAATCTCCTTTTAGAAAAAAAGGGAGAACTAAAAACCTTAAGACCTTAAAAAATTATTAATAATCCTAATTATATTCCAAGCCCTTTACAGCCCTTGTTACACATACTGACAGGTACTTAGGTCGGGTCGTCAATTTCAAGCCAAGCTGTTATTTCGGGATCGTCTCGAAAGACGAGCTTGGATTCTCCGCCGGTTGGGACTCCGTTTCCGAGCTTACTTGAACAAACTTGGAAGATGATTCTGAGGGAGAGAATAATTTGGCCTTTTTCATACAAGGGCGATTGGCTTCGGGCGAGTTCCTACGTCGTTTTCCCACCGTATTGGATGCCAAACAAATATTAGGAGGCGGTTCTTGTTGGCAAGCTTGAGAGTTCATGGTAGCTATTAAGTAAATGTAAATACAGGGGGAAGAGTATAAGTAACTAAGCATAAGACTTTGTGTTGTTTCGCAGATTGCTAGATATTACTCCTCGTCAAAAGAATTTTCAGTGTTTACCTACAAACAGGCAGGTTGAAAGCTATATTATACGTGAATGCTGGCGAGAGAGTCGTGACCCTACATTACGGCATCAACAACGGGAACCTGCAGGCTTGGTTACTATCATTACATAATAATGGATTTTATTCAAAGAAAACATTATATT
The DNA here is from genome assembly GCF_022478755.1 of Daldinia loculata. NCBI lineage: Eukaryota > Fungi > Ascomycota > Sordariomycetes > Xylariales > Hypoxylaceae > Daldinia > Daldinia loculata. Next base: position 1,476 of record NW_026054951.1, read on the forward strand.
CAGATAGAATATCCTTCAAGGATAAGGCGAGAATTGCTTAGTTTGTCCTCATCTCACGATATATATAAAATAGTTGGTAAATGTTGTGACCTTGCCTCCGAAAAGAGGTTATACAGACTTTAGGTATATTCGAGACAATATACATATTATTGGCTGCTAGTCGATGTAACTAATGCAACTGTGGTGACGTAATTGGTACAGACTTGCTAAATCACCTGACTCGATGACTAATCTGACATTTGTTTCAGGATCCTTTAGCTTGGGCTTTAATTGAGGACCCCTTGTTTTGACCCCTTGTCGCTAGAGAATTGCCACATTCCACATTTCTACATTCATTCCGCATTCCCGGGGCGTGCCAACTTTTAATTTGACCGACGATACCGACTATTACCTATGCTATTGCTTCCACATATTATATTTTCTACTTACATACGCTACACACTTTAACATTACACCGACTGACTGGCTCTTCGTGTATTGAATTCTCATGTCTTTCGTTGTCGCCGTCGTCTCTCCTTGTCTTTAAAACCGAGTTACCTGCAATACGCAGCACACATACATACACATTCGTTTCTTTGTGATATCTACTTCGTATTTCTCTTTCGTTTAAAATCCATCTTATTATTATTATTGTCATTATTATTATTACTATTGCGCCCTGCTTGATAAGACCAAGACTCGGCCTCTCCATCTTTAAGAGCTAGACTCGGATTCGCCATCACCAACCAACCAACCAACCAACCAGCCAACCATCCAACCCTTGGCCTACTGCTCAGCCTGTTCAGCTAAACCGTAGCTGGCATAACACACTCTTTTAACTCTTTATAATCCTTTTTTCGTGAGGACCCTGCGCTTGTAGGGTTTAGCTTGCAGCCTGTTTCTTTTCAGCTCTCGCTTCCCCCGCTCCCGTCGATCTGTCAGACTTACTTACAGCCACCGAGCCCACCAAGTTTTATTTGATCTTCAGCTTCGCTCATAAACGAAAAAGAAGACTTGTCCGCGGCCCTACATAGGCGATTGTTGTTATTGTTTCGCTGTTATCGTCATCGTCATCATCATCACCATCATCCTTCGCCGCCCCATTCATCTCATCCTACACTTACACAACATCCGTATAGGGCAGGCATTCAAAAGATAAGGCTAACCGTAGCCCGACACTCTTATTCCTTTTCAGCAAAGGGGTTTCGCCCTTTTTTTTTGTCGTCCCTTTGAAACTACTACTACCGTTTGGTTTTCTTGCTCTTGCTCTTGTCTTGTCTTGTCTTGTCTTGCTTGCATGATTGTTGATCAATCATCGGCTGCCTCGAAAGAGTTAGGTGCCTGACCTGGTATACCTACATATTGATACATCTACTCTTATATGACTCTCATACGCTTCTGCGTACATACATCGTACATACGTTTCGTTTTGTTTCGTATCTGCAACTCCGGCTCTAGTGTCCGCGCATATATCGCATTGGGGGGGACAACTTTGGATCAATCATAACTCTACTCTACTTCTGCTGCCACATCGCATCGCATCGCATCGCATCGAATCGAATATCCTCTTTTTTTGGCACCCGAATACCTCGATTATACTCGGGGATCCGTTACTACGACACTGGGGCCTAACGTCGTTTCCAGGCACAGATCTCGTATCCTCGTATCCTCGTTAAATTGTCTTTTGCGTCCACTTGGTATTCAGCTTGTCGCTTGCTGCCAACAATTTCTTACATCCGACTCCTTTGTGCAAGGCCAACTGCCAACTTTCTTTCGCTCGTCGTCCCGTTGCACATACGTTTTTGTTCCGTCTCATCTTGCTCTGCCTTGTTTATTTTGCTCCCCGAAAATAAAAAATTCTCAGTCCAACCGGTACTACGAGTCAAAATGACGAGCTGCATTGGAGGTTTCCGCGCCTTTACGGCAAGATTGCAGAAACTCATCGGCGTCAAGTCCTCTAAGCCTGTTTCCGAGAAGCCGGCGCTGCAGATTGTAAGTCTGTTCTTTGTTATTCTCACCTATTGTATATACATCGTGGATTGCCTCTTCTAGATATCCGATATGCCTCATACCTAACAATAGGTATACTCACCTGTCCATCATCGCTAACATGTCATTTCTTACAGTCAGCACCGTTCAACTTCAAGCACGAGACGCTCTCGTTGCCGGGTGTGTCGGAAGATGAGTAAGCGCTTCCTCCTTTCTCCTATTTTACTCTCCGTCGCTCGTATTATGCCCAATCAGCTGCTGGTGCCTCTTACTTCGCCGTAATCCTTTCGGGTATCTACAATCTTGGCTAATGTATTTTTGGTGATATAGGATCGCGATTCTGAAGGAGCAAGCAGCCGCATCCCGCTTTGGAGCCGCTAACTCGTCGTCCTTCGGCACTCCGCGCAAGGCCCCGGCTCCGCCTTCTTCGCTACGTCCCGTTACGCCTGTGCTGAAGGTGAGTTTGAGTCGCTCGGTCCCGATGTGCCTATAGAGAATTATTGTGACTAATAACTGCCAGGTGACTCCAAGCACCCCTATATCACCCATCGAAAACCTCATTTAAAGCTGGCTGAGGGATCTCTTCTCTAGACCATTTTTGGAAATGGAGGAAACGGATAACAGGTTTGGCTGTATCCGCGGATCTCCTAGCTTCCTCGACACTTTACATAATAGGCGGTCACCCGACGAACGAATTCACGAACACAGAACACGGCAACATAGTACATGGGGCTTGGCGTGTAGGATACCAAGCGTGCTTGCTGCATTAGACTTTGCTTTTTATTTTTCTTATAAGCATTTCACCCATCCATCCATTTGGGAGTCAGGTTTGGGAGGGCGACGGACATTAATTCACTGGCTGATTTATTGATTCCCGGCATCGGCGGCTTAACGGAGGCGGCGTTCGAGAGAAAAAGGTTACATTGGCGTACGTAGCATGAATACATGAAACTGCAGAACTGGCTTCTCGGCGAGTTTAGGTACCTAGTGTATGCCGTGTCTCGTACTTTATATATATACCAATGTTATTTTGATAGAATGAGCTGCCTCGCTCATGCTAGATTTTGTGAGACGGCGCACGGGAGTAAATAACTCGACTTGCCAGGTAGTTCAGACGCAACGGCTTCTTGCCGTTGGGGCGATCGAACTCGAGATGCGGTGGCACCGGATATATTGCCATCTCGTGCTTCCTAGAGTTGTGCGAGGACAAACAAACAAGATGGCAGGTAGTAGATTTGGGTACATGATGTACAAGTTTCGTTGGCCAATCTTACCAATGAGGCTCTCCGCGGCAAAGTTATTCTTTTTCTTTTCTTGTCTTGCTTAGATCTAGACCTTTAATACTTACTTCGTCTATTTATTACTTACTGCTTAAGCCTTTTGGTAAATACTTCCTATTTATAGACCCCTTATATCTTAGTAAAATGAGGCGATGGGCATGATGGAAGGGGTAACAAGGAAAAATAAATAAAATACAAGTACAAAACAAATCGAGGACCCGTTGCCTCAGAATAGCCAAGCGCTTACATTTACATAGCTAGCGATCGAGAGCGGCACAGCTTATCCTTACCATTCAGATCTTTAGGCGTAATGAAGACTTGATGCTGGATGCCCAATGCATAGGGCTGAAGAGAAGGGGTAGAGGGGATAGGGTAGATGATTGGTTATTTATCAAAGACTAGCGGGATACTATACCGTGAAGATGTCTAGCTCGGCGGGTCTCCATGGGGTTTGCCCCTGGCCAGCTGCCGAGTCCATCTGTCTATGTAGATACCGTAGATGCTTGCTTATACACAGTTTAATACATGGGTTGGGGTCATCGCGAATTCGACGTCCAAATCATCACGAATCTCAATTTACCTCGCGTATTTGTTTGCTCAAGATGTGCTGCATTAAACACCGCTAGACAGGACCGGTAAACAATACCCAAAGGTTAGCTGCAACAACACACTCCAGACCTCATCGACGGCGATCTCGAAATGGCAAACGACAGGACTTCACGCCGTAAATATGAGTCTCTTGGAGAGCGGCCATCCACACCTAAGTTCAGCTCCCACGGGGGGATAGACATGGGCGCGTATCCTCCCGGTACTGACAGAGAGAGGGAGGAGTTGTCTGAGCACTACTTACCATCAGAAGTTACAAACACCCGTCAACATCATGTTTTCCGATTTTGGCCTTGGGAGATTGGATCGATCTTCGTTGCAATCGGTTCGATAGCGGCTACTTACTCGATCCTATCCCACTTCGACGGGCATGAGGTACCGGAGTGGCCGTTTAGTATTAATCTGAATACTCTGATCGCCTTGATCTCTACCGTTATGCGAGCAGCAATGCTTGTAGGCGTCGCCGAAGTCATCAGCCAGACCAAATGGACCTGGTTCTCTCGACCGCGACCGCTGAGCCACCTACAATATTTTGACGAAGCAAGCCGCTCTATATTCGGTTCTTTGAGTTTACTATTTGTCGCGCCCGGAAGTATGCTAGGCATGATCGGCGCCCTCATTACCATCTTATCTCTCGGGATAGGCCCATTCACCCAGCAAACCGTCAAGTCTGTCGCATGTCTTCGAACACATACCGAAGTGAACGCGTCATTACCTGTGGCCCAGTACCTTCCTGGGAACGAAACCTATTATAGAACTGCGCCCGGACGTTGGGAATTGTCAATCGACACGAAGGGAGCGTTAGTCAATGGGATCGTCAACCCAATGGGCAATGACACCGCTATTGTACCGACCTGCCCTACCGGAAATTGCACCTTCACAAGCCACAACGGTATTACGCACGCTTCTATAGGCTTATGTAGCTCATGTATCGATACCACTCCGTTAGTTAAGAGAATAGCAACCAACAAGACTGGCGGGTACGATAATTATACTCTACCTACCACCGATATGTGGGTGAGCCCGGATACAGACCAAGCATATCTGAACGTGGACAATGGCTTGCTCCAATGGGCATCATCCCTCTTCACCCCCGAATTCGAGTCAGTGTGTCTTGAAAGTTTACTTAACGTGACCGTCTTAGCGCTCACAAAAGCGACCTGTTCGAAAGACGGGGACAAACTCGATTGCCCCGTTGCTCATGGGTATAGCGGACCGACAGGTATCGTGGCAACCTCGTGCACTATCTACCCGTGTCTGAAGAATTACGATGCCACCATGATGAAAGGTGTGCTATCGGAGAAGATCGTCTCGACGAAGCCCGCGCGCATTAACCGGGTAGAGGCGAATATAACTCAATATGAGATTCATCCCACCATGAATTGGACCGCGCTTCAGAGTCCGTGCTTCATTGATGGTCAGTCGTATGATCTATCCAATTTCTCGACCGTTCCTGAAAAGGAAGGGAGGGTATTCACGGGTATCAACATCGACGGGACAAACTATACTGCACCAGACGACTGCATGTACAAGATGAGTTATCCATACTGGTCTGCTCTAAACAAGTTCACGGGCCAAGACTTGTTTGCGGGCATATGCACGTACAACAGCCGACAGGGTCAATCCGTATCGTGCGATTCGAAGTGGTGGCTTTCCAGCTTCTATAGAAACAAAGAGGCAAGCTTCGAGTCGCTAAGCATGGCTTTCGACCAGTTCTCCACGGCCGTTACCAATAAGTTCCGTACGACAGGTTCGGATATCTATGATTGGGGGACCCAAAAGACGGTAACAGGGCTGGTTAACGAGATGACGGTGTGCACTCAGTTCCAGTGGCAGTGGCTCCTGATGCCGACGATCCTAGTCGCCGCCACGGCTGCGGTCTTAATTGCTATGATAACGCAAAACCTACGCGACCAGAAACAGCCGGTGTGGAAATCATCCTTACTGCCGTTATTGTACTATGGGTTCGGACAGCGAGCGTATCAAGAAGATCCAAGTAGACCTGTAATGGACCTCTCGGAGATGAGTAAAGCGGCTGCGGAAACAAAAACCAAATTCCGGAATGGTGCTAGGCCAGGTTTCGTCGACATTACTCCGAGTATAGACGAGTTAGTTATGCAAAGGGGGAGAGACGTTGAAGTCGACTCCCTTTACGAGGGTCGATAGTTGAAAATATCTTGTACTTGGTAGATTAAAAAGAGTAGACGAAGCGCAATGAATTTTATAAATCATAATGATGTTCATTACGATATATCGCTTTGTTGTATATTCCGATTACTATTTACCGTTTAAAAGTATAATACTCTTACTAGTGGCGATATGATAACCCACAAGTCCCTGCTTATCAATCGAGGGGCAATACATGTTTAAACCACATTTTTCCTTATCCAAAACCCCCACCATCACTCAAAAGTTACCAATATCATCAACCATCAACATCTACACATCTATACATCTATACATCACCATAGACATCCAACGAAATAAATCGCCAAGATGTCGATGGATATAGATATAGACGTTCCTATTTCTATAGCGCCGCAGCAAGGATTAGATAATGCTCCAATTACTGCCACCATCTTCTGTTGCGACTGCGGTGCTCCTATAGACGGTACAACGGCTATCGACGCCAAATGTTACGACTGCTTCAAACTCACAAAGGATATCTCACAAGGCATCCAGCGCGAAGCCACCCTTCATTTCTGCCGAGACTGCGATCGATGGCTTCAACCACCGTCCAGCTGGGTAACAGCTCCACCCGAATCCCGCGAACTTCTAGCCCTCTGTCTAAAGAAGCTAAGTCTTAACCGAACGAGGATAATCGATGCCAGCTTCATATGGACAGAACCGCACTCGAGACGAGTAAGGGTGAAGCTTGTAGTTCAAGCTGCCGTAGCAGATGACCGAGTTATGCAGCAGGCCTTAGAGGTGGTGTACGTTGTCGCATATCAGCAGTGCCCAGAGTGCGCCAAGTCATATACGGCCAACGTATGGAGAGCGAGCGTACAAGTGCGCCAGAAGGTGCTACATAAACGAACATTCCTCTACCTCGAGCAGCTTGTCTTAAAGCACGGCGCCCACCGTGAAACTATCAACATCAAAGAAGCCAGAGACGGCATCGATTTCTTCTTCGCGGCAAGAAATCAAGCCGAGAAGTTTGTCGACTTCTTAAACTCCGTCGTACCCGTCCGAGTCAAGAAATCTCAGGAGCTCATCTCACAAGATTCTCACACTGCGAAGAAATCATACAAATTCACCTTCTCCGTCGAGTTAATACCCATCTGCAAAGATGACCTTGTTGCGTTACCTATCCCCCTCGCCAAGCAGATCGGCAACATCTCCCCGCTAGCCATATGTCACCGCATCGGCACCTCCATCAACTTGCTCGACCCTAACACCCTCCAAACCGCCGAGATCAGCGCGCCCGTGTTCTGGCGCACCCCCTTCCCCGCGCTAGCAGACGCTCAGGATCTAGTCGAGTTCATCGTGATGGACTGCGAACCGATCGGGCCGACGCGCGGGAAATGGATCCTCGCCGAGACGCAGCTGGCGCGGGCCTCGGATCTTGGCGTCAACGACAAGACGTACTTCGCGCGCACACATCTCGGCGGGCTCCTACACGCCGGCGACTCGGTCCTCGGGTACATGCTCACCGGAACCAACTTCAACAACCCGCAGCTAGAGGCGCTCGAGGAATCGAACGTATACGCGTCGCGCATCCCTGACGTGGTCGTCGTCAAGAAACACTACCCGAACCGCCGGCGCAACCGCAAGCGCGTCTGGAAGGTCCGCCGCATGGCCAAGGACGAGGGTGAGCTACTACCGCGCAAGGCCGATCAAGAGCGACAGGATCGTGAATTCGAGCAGTTCTTGCGGGATATCGAAGAAGACGAGGAGTTTAGGCAGGGCGTGCAGTTGTACAAGCAGCCGGGACAGAAGAAGCAGGCTGATGAGATGAGTGTGACGACGGCGGCGGAGGATGGCGACGAAGGAGATGATGATGTGCCGAGGGTCGATATGAATGAGTTGCTGGAGGACTTTGATGAGCTTACTATGGAGGATCAGCAGTAGGGAGGGAGGGAGTGAAGGAGGACTGTTTATTCATTCGGTGTTGGGGGATCGGAAAATAGAGATATGAGTTGGGTGAATGAATCCATGGCTAGCAGCTTGTGGCTTCCTACATACAGTATGGGACCTCATCTCATATTTGGAGTTCTTAACTCCAAGTGAGATAGTCCAGGTCCAGATATGAATAAAATAAAATGAAATGAAACCAAGTTTAAGATGTTAAATGAATGTCTGTAGGAAGTAAATTATATCTTAAAAGGTACTTTATCATGCAGGGCTTTCTCTTATTCGTCTATTTATTCTCTATCAACCTCAAGAGAAACGAGCAATGTCAAACAAGTCAACCTAAATAATTACATATTTACCGGTTTTATCTCTCTGTTGCTTTTAAAAAAACTAATATGAGATTAACACAGGACGGTTCAGATCAACTAAGTGTTGTATTGCTCAACTGGGCTCGTGGATCGGTGCCTATATATATAATATTTTGATATGACTACCACTCCTAAAAGAAGCACTTTTATGTACCTAACTAGTATATAGGTACCTAAACGATGGTAAATAATAATAAGCCCTATTCATATATCTCGCTATATCCAAATTCCTTGGCCAAACATAGCCGTAAACACTGTTTAGCTTGCCGTTACTAGTATAATAGTCTCCTCTTTAGCAATACTTTCTCCTACCCTCTACGTATAACTATTTATAGTATACTAACTATGGGTGAAGGGGTTTGTTTCCAATAAATCAAGATGCTATATCCAGTAGAAACACCGACGCTATAAATACGCTTAAACTGGCGACTACTATTCTACTCGCCTTACTATCCCCCAACACAAATAATCTAGGTAGCGCTTTTATACAATCAATCACAATACGCGAAAAGACTAGAAACTGGTTCAACCTAATTTGTATAATTGGTACGAATAAAGTTAAACACTCCTACACACATACGTACACACCGTCCTCACCATTTCACATTGATCACGTCACATCTCAAGAGCACCAGAACTTCAGTGCGAGAAGAAAGATTTCTCTATTAGTGCGTTTTCCGATTAGAAGGACTTATAGCTGCCAAAGTGCTAGCATAGCAACGAGCGGTGATGCAAGGACATCATCGTCATTCTCTCCATATCCGTGTTAGTGAAAAGGAGGATTTGGCTGACAGGCTAAGCTGAGAGACAAAACTTCTCCTATTCGGTCCTATCTACATCGCCGTGAAAACCTCACTCGTACTAGCAGAAAAGAGAAGGTAGTACACGATCCACGCGTTTTAGGCACGCCGTACGCAATTCGTCGTTTCCAGATTGGTTGGTTTGGTCTGTAGTTTGTAGTATAGAGGTCTTCTCTCATATCTAGTCGCCCGTAGTCGGGAAACTTTTTCCAAACCCTTCATTCCGGCAACGCCCCGGAGTTCCATTATCCGGCAAGTTCGATGTCATATATGAAAAGTCATGATCCATCAAGTACCAGACCCGTACAATAAATTCCATAGGCGTCCTTGCTGAATATAGTTTGGAACAACAACAGGGCTGAAATAGAGACCTGACGATGAACACCGGAGCTTCGAACGGACTACTTCATTATTACTTTATTCGTAACGAGTCTGAAACCCGGGGTCGCGGCATCACAATGGGAAAGGGGCCACATGAGTTTCTGTCATATGAGAAGTGCGCACCAGAAGAGATGCGCCGAAAAGTTTAGTTGTACACACTGCCGTCCAGGGATACACTGATTATCCGCACGGCTGCGATGAATGGATGAAATTTGCAACACTGCGTTGCAATCGAATATACGAAGAGACATATTGGGTGGGTGCTGCTGGTGGATTGAGTCTGATCAAACCTAAGGGGAGCAGCTGTTAAACGGGAAAGGTTGTACTTTGTTCGATCATTGGACTCTGAAGAGATAGCTACGACTATGCCGCCGGGGTGGTCGGGGTGTGTCTACTCCAGTTCTCAGTTCGGGGTCTATAACTTCCACGTCCGCTCCGGGTGGATGGACGGCCGGGGGAATGTGACGAGGCGTGATCTCCAGCGTGGTCGGAATGTTCTCTTCCTCCGCGCTGCCCACCGCGGCCTGATAAGCGACGAGGGGTTCCTCGAGGTCCAGATCGACGCGGGTTGCTGGTGGACCTATTGTTAACGAAAGGCACTAGAACGGTCTTTGCTTCCAACATGAAGGGAGTAGAAATTCTAATCACGCTTTTGCCATTTGACACTTCTGGTGGGAATCTCAAAGCTTCGGCACATGTGGGATCAACTCGTAGTTTAGCGGGTGTAGGATCGAAGTTTGGTTCGACAGCTTGCCATAGTGCATCCGGTGCTTCATTAGGGAGTCGGACAGCCGGTAGCGAGCCCATCTCTTGCTCGCCAAAACACTCTTCGGCCATCTCTTTGCTAGTGTAGTCACTATCATCAGAAGCTATAGAGCTCACGGAGTGCGAGAGACCAGGTAGCGCAACAGTTGCAGGGTCATACGAATGGGTATGCTCTAGCGCGATCTTGCTCGAAGAGTCTATAGCCATAGACTTCGCTTGATGGACCGGCTTCTTACCCATTAGACTGTTAATCTTATCCTGCCAGTTCTCCTGAGACGCTATCTCGTGCGGCTTTTGAGGGATTCCCGCATATCCCTTACCTCTGCTAGAGGGACGGGGAACTGTAGCTTGCGCATTGCCCCGGACAGGAGCCGCGGCAGCAGCAGCGAATGAAATCGGTGCAGGCTTAGCAGATGGGACAAGAGGACTAGGGGCTGCAGAATTGGTCGGGGGTGGTAGCTTGACTACCGGACGAGCTGGTGGTAAAGCCACATGCGGACGAGTGACATCGCCATCATATACTGGATGGCCATCTGCGGTTGGAGGGGGCGGGGTCGGTGATTTACCACGCGCCTCCTCTTGAGCACCGTTATCTTGTGTGGATACGTCCCGCGCGGAGGGGAAGAATCGAGAACTGCTTCTGGGTTGGGTCGCGGGCCCAGGCACATTTCGTCCGGTGTGGCCGACAGGGGGTTGCCTACCAAACTCGGGGCGAATACCGTTTACTTCTTTAGCAGCAGCCTCTCTAGCCGCATCTCTAGCCGCATCTCGAGCTGCAAAATCGGAGGGCATGAGACCTTTGCGTTTGGCAATCTCTTCCGCAGACAGCTCGGGGCGAAGTCGCTCGTCTCTCCCGATATGCCTGGAACCATTGAACGAACCGCTTGGTTGAGCCTCGTTGTGGTTGGTAAACGGGTTAGCTGAACCTCGCTTTGTGTCCTGTATATTGCCCCTAGGACGCCAGGTGTCTTTGATCGGAATAGTTGGGTTCTTCTCGTGGCTATGTATGAGGTCTTGCATCTCCGCCGCTCGTCTGCGATCATCTTCTTGAACATTGGTGGTGAAAGTATTCCACGAACTTGAAAGATCCTGTTCAGGAATATTGGAAGGGCGGCCACGGGGCGGGCCGATGGGAGGTATCCGGTTACTAGACATTGTCTCGGGGCGTACGGGCTGCTGTGAACTAGAGCGGGGTGGACCGATCGGTGCCGGGCGATGAATACGTTCGGTGATCGGAGCCGGGTGGGCATCAGGCAAGGTTCCTAGGTCAGGATTAAACGTGCCATTTCCGAGGGAACGGTCGTTTCCGGGAGCACCCCAGACATTTCGAGAACTGTTTTGAGAACTTCCAACCCACGAGGTAAAACGTTCTGGATGTTGCGGAGCTTCGGGCCACGATGCTGCCGACTGAGATTTTGCCATTGAAGGCTTTCCGGCCTGAGTAGGGGGTTGTTTGGCATCACCGTTGACCTGGCGATCAGTATTGGACTTGTTCTTATTTACTGTGGCAGTAGAATCAGCTGTGGCTTTGGAAAGCGCTTCCGGCTTTTCGTCTGAGGTGGAGGGAATGCTTGTCCGTCCAGGATATACGGGCTGTGTAGAAGATTCATTCTTTCCTTCCTTTTTGGCGCTCTTGCGTTCAGGCGGAGGTCCCATTGCCTTGAGCTTCTCAGCAATTCGGGCCTTACGAGCCTCTTCTTCACGAGCTTCTTGTTCTAGTCTACGCTTGATGGCTTGCTCACGACGCTCACGCATCACTCTTCTTTGAACAGCGAATTCGTCTTCGTTGGATGGTGCGTCCGCACTAGGTGGGTTGTATTGAGGTGTAGCATATGTCTGACCGGGAGAAGGACGGGGCTGGTATGGGTGACTAGGCTGGAGCCGCGGCGTAATCTGGTTGTTCACTGGAGAGAAAGTTGTGGAAATCGGGCTCTCGGCCCCAACAACGGAGCCAGCTTGAGACTGAATTACCTCGGGGGGCGGCGGAATATCGTACGGTTTTCCAAGTCTATGTGCCATAATACCACTTGTACCACTAACATTAGAAGAACCGCGACGGCGACCAAATGGAGCTTCATGGGCACTAGTTCTGCTTGTCTGAAAAGCGGCCGATGGTTCCGCAGGGCCTTGCTGGTCGTGGTGTTGGGGACGTTGGAGAACAGCTGGCTGACGTCCATGAGCATCATTCCTGGATCCTCTACGATCCGTCACCGGCTCGTACCGACCAGAGTGTGAATTAAATAATTGGCTGTGGTTGCCTGTATGACCTTCTCGAAAGCCGGATCGACTAAAGTCGTCTGCCGCAATCTCTTTGGTCGGTGGGGGAGTCGCGCTCATAGTGGCGGCATCCCGTACCGGAGGACGCGAGCTCGATGCAAGGCTAGATAAATCTGGTTGCCCGGGAGGAACTTTCTCTATAGGGGGCAGGCGTGCCCATGGCGATTTAGCAGGTGTTGGTGGCGCAGGTGGTTTTGCAACGAGAGTAGGCTTCTCAGGAGCGCCTTTCAGCACAAGGCTCTTACTCGAGGCCAAAGTACCAGGCCTGAGCGAGGGAGACTCGGTTGCGCTCGGGGTCGGCGCAGGCGATTTTGACTTCGGCGGCGCGGGAGCTGGTTCTTTGCTAAGTGTAGCGTGCACGGTGCCGGGACTTGGTACGATTTCATCGGGTGGTGGTAAGGTAATCTTGGTCCCGTCGGTCCACGTAATGGTTTCGGGTTCCCACTCTTCATCATCATCGATATCCGCCCAGTTCGACTGGCCCTTAGTATCCTCCGGCCCTAAACGGCCTGCCATGTGGATGCCGTATTTATGCATGAGTTCCTCATCAGATAGCTTCTTTTGCTCAGGTTGAGCGGCCGCTGTGGAAGTTAGCAGGAAGAGTTAAAAATCACCGAGTTAAGATATCTTCCTATGACTTACGTCTATTGCGATTCCAGACAGTATTTGGGTCGGGGGCGGCGGCAGGTTTGCCGTTGCTACTTAGAGTCTTGGTAGAACCACCTAAGCTGCTGCCGGATTTGGCAACAAGCTTCAGGCGCGAAGCAGAGGCACTAGGAGCCGGCAGCGGCGCAGTAGAGGCGGAGTTGGCAGAAGAATCGGGGCGGGAGGTCGAATTCGTAGTAGATTTGGAGGCCAGAAAAGTGCGATTTACAGAAACCGACTTGAAGCTCTGGGGCTTCTTGAGACTTGAAGATGTACGCGCATGGTTCTTGTCACCGAGGCGTGCCTTTGATGTTTCCGTATCTGAACCGCCACTCACACTAACTTCAGCTGAGTTCACTAATTCGTCGACGATTTCTGCGATCTGCTTATTCTCGACGTCGGAGGAAACACCGTTTAGTGTAGCACTCGAATGGCTGGCATCCTGAGTGTCGTTGCTTGCAACAGCTGACTGAGCCTGTAGTAGGATACACGTGAGCAGGTGATTTGCGACAACGGCGCAGTTCAATAATCGCATAATACTAGCAGGTAAGGGAGGAGAGGGTAATAGGAAGATTAAGAAAGGGGAGAAAAGGGGAGAAAAAGGGTATGAATGGGATCACGAAGGGAGGGCGACACGGCTGTATACTTACGAGGGTGGGTTCAGTTAGAGATGCATCCGGCTTATTGAGGGTTGGCTCAGTCGCCATCATCCAACTCGAGATGTCGTGGAACGTAATTGTTTGCGTCGCGATCGAAGGGTAACAGTTGCGTTGCGCTTTTCGATCGAAGAGATGGGTTGGATTAATGAGGCTGACAGACGAGTTTGAGGTGGTCAGTTCGAGGATTTCGTACTTGGCAAATGGCGGGTTGAGAAATCGGGGTCAAGTTTGTTCAAGTCAGTTACTCACTTCGGTACCGGCTATGTGGGAAAAAAAGAGAGGCAATGTTTAATACGTCGCGTTCGTAGGAGACGCGATGGGTAAGTTTATTACAAAGCCTTGCTCTCTATTCGGGGAGGGTGAGAGCGTATTATATCGCAATACCTCGGAGTACAGGTGGGTTGTTGCAGGTTGAAGGTTCAGGATGTCCTAACGACCTTTCAGCGTCGTGTTGTCAAAGTTTACAAGATCCCGAGCTTTTGGGGCTTGCGAAGAAAAGAGTGGAGACGGTACGAGGAATTGGAAGACTGCCAGAACATTTGAACGCGGCTGGGAAAACGGAAAACGGAAACAGGAAAGTACCTAACAGTACCTACCTCTTAGCGAGGCCTGCCAGGTGACGGTGAGGTGTGGTGTGTAACTGATGAAAGTGGGCATATGTGGCTAGTGTACTTCGTAGCACACTCGCGGATGCCTGACACTTCCCCGACACCCGACAGAAGCCGATTTGACAGCTGCAAGGGAGATATAGAAAAATATAGTTGAAATACGTACCTATTTGTATGCGAATATGCGAATATAGAACTGCCCGGGGAGTTGGTAGTTTAAGGGTTGAAGTATCCGGAAGGAAATAAATATGAGGTAGAGTTGAAAAATGAAGAGTAACGGCTAGAATTACGTTGATGACGGGAGGGAAATCGAGTAGTCACTTGAACAAATAAAAGTTCTAATGAGGTTATATGACTGTTGCCGAGGAGATTCAAACATCCACGGCATTCTATATGAGATACTTACCTCTATGTACATAGAGTCATACCTAATGGATCATGCTTACAAACGAAATAGTGCAATGTTCAAAAAGAGGAAGCATAATGATTTGAAACTAGAGATTACATAGGTAGGTAGGTATAAGCATAGACATAGTCTACATATAGACATAGTCTATCGTCAAACTCTTTATAGCTTCGCATACCAGTAGAACGGAGAATCACATAGGGGCAAAATAGGAAACTGTAGAATTCTTTAGTGAGGCTAGGCTCAGTTCTGTTCTAGTACACGATGGCTATCTGTCATGCTCGGTACCATCTATCTTATGTACAAGTTGCTTGACTCTACCCTTCCGGTTTACTTAGTACCCAAATACCAAACCTGCTTAATGGGCATTATTCTTGTGGTGACCTATGATAAATTAGTATATACTCTACATCTTATGAGCAGCCGTAAGAACACTTACGTAGGTGGTAGTAGTAGGTCATGGGGTACCCGATGAGGAGAAGGAGACCAATGGCGTGGATGATAGCTATGAGAACCCGTTAGTACGAATATAACTATATACCCGGGCAGCGATGGCGGAACGGCTATGGAACGTACGCTTGGCAGTAGGGTTCTTGCCAAAGTGCTTGGCCTGGTATCGTCCGAGAAGACCGGTGGGCTGGATCTCGGGGGCGGGTCCTCGGGGGAGTTTCTCGTAGAAGCTGACGACACGCTTCATGCGAAGAGCATCAGGAGCAGTACCGATGGCCTAGTGAAAGTATCCGTCAGCGATCCTTGAACTTTTGAATTCTGCAATATCCAATTCCAAGACCATCCATATATTACAACAACGCCAAAACTAAACCCCTCCTCTCTTAACTGCACCATGTTGAAGTCTAGAATAGCAATAGAACGGGAGATCGAATAGCACCATATGGAGGGCATCAATACGTACATTCGGCGAAGCAACCTAAAGTAACTCAATCAGTAGAGACACTTCAACAACCATAGAACCGGACAAACCTTAGGAGGGATAAGGGTCGAAAGGGCCCGGCGAGTGACGAAGCTCATGATGACGGCTGTAGTCGCAACGAGGGAAAAGAAGGTAGAATAAACCGAAAAGATCACAGAGGGGAATCAACTGTGTCAACGATTGACGCAATTGGTAGTCTGCGATGCGATGCGATACTGGCGTAATTCGACAAAGGATTTAAGCTCAAAAAGCGAAAGTCATCAATTGACGAAACGACGAAAAGACCTCGCCCGGTTACAATTTCACGTGGCCCGTGCACAGCCGTCCCATCCTATGTACGAAATACACCCACTAGCGCGGTAAACTTGCCGCCCCGGTGCCGACCCTCGACCAATCAAATCCCCCGCAACATGATTATCTCAACCTCGCAACTCTTAAATCGCTTCAATATAAGAATTCAGTCCCAGCTGTCAAAAGCAAACTTAGGTACAGCTGTCCGCCCCTTCCTGGCATTGTCCGGTAGTCACGCCTACATCGCCTTCGCAGCTGCCGGACTCTCCTACAAAAGCAAAATAAAAACAAAATAAAAACATAACACAATACAACAACATGGCATCTCTCAGAACCCAAGCAGCAGCCGCCACCATGCTTCGAAGCGCGAGATTGGTTCCGAATAGGCAGGCTTTGGCCATGGCGCAGCGACGCTTCAAGACCGACGACTCGAGAACTTCTCTTACCGAGACGACCGAACAAGCTGTTATCCCTGAGGAGAAGCCGCGCAATGCTCCCGACTATGGTGTGCACATCGACCGAGCTACATCGTACGTCCTCCAATGCCAATTCGTATTATATCGCTACGAGTACGGGAACATAGCCGATGCTAATTGAGATACCTATAGAACATTCACACCCGTGCCGAAGCGAGTAATGGATGGTAGCGAAGACAATGTCGTCCTCCCCGCCGCTGTGCTCTCTGGCGCACCGGTGGAATTACAGGCCAGAACCGTTCGGTAGGAAATACTACTTATTCTATCTACAGGCAGCTTGTCTAATTTCGCATATAGCATCTACCAACCCTCCAAACCCGCCACGCAGTCAGGAACCTGGGGTAGCCACAACTGGAGAATGGACTGGGACATCCTAGCCAAGGGACACCGATGGGAGAACCCTCTAATGGGCTGGGAATCATCCGGTGATTTTATGCAGGGCACCAAGCTCGAATTCAAGAGCAAGGAAGACGCCATTGCTTTCGCCGAGAAGCAAGGTTACGAATATTTCGTACAAGAACCCAATGTTCGAGCTTTTGCGCCGAAGGCTTATGCCAATAACTTCTTGTATACGCCCAAGAAGCTAAAGCACGTGCGAACCAAATAGACGGCAAAATAGATCAGTCTGGGAAAGTGACCATGGTTTTGTACATATATTTCTAAAAAATGGTATCTCAAGTATTCCTGGCCATAATGCCATACGACAGCCGTAATTTCCATGATGCTTCCCTGTTTCCCTAAATGCTCTGTTGTGGATCATGCCTCGATTGAAGTGATCATAAAAGCCCTTTATGTATCTAGGTATAGACCTCCCTCAAGTATTATCAACCTAGAACCTTAAACGCCTAACAAGTACTGTGTGCTCAAAGCCGATGAGCTTCCAACTCCGGATACCGCTCCATAATTCCATAACGCCCGGAAAGCTTCATGAACGCCTGATATAAAACGCCTTTCCTTCACACGCCCCATCTAGGAGCTGCTTTCATTGAAATTGCTTGATCGAGAAAAGTCGACAGCACAAAAAGGATAACGTCAGTAATTTACTGCGTCATAATCATCGACTCGTGGCCATTCTCTACCCTGAACCTATCAGAGTCATCACCATCTAAGCCTAAGTCAATCCGGGAAGGAAGATCTTTCTTGCCCTCCTTGCGGACTATTTCTTCACTCCAGGCTCTCATCTGAACCAAATGACGAATGGCAGCTTCTCTCCGTTGCTTCTGACGTTCTAGGATTGCTTTATTAACCTTATCCGCAACATCCCGTCGAAGACCTGGGCGCAAAAGCGCCGACAAAGTAGGATCTAGATTGTCGTGATCAAACACAAGAAGGGACATCGTCTTTTCTAGATCCTCCAAAAATTGTGGCGTGCGCGGAGCCTTGGGTCCCAGTTGAGTTTGCGCAAATTCCAAGGCCGGGCCGATGTCCCCGCCTGGTCTGGATTTTCGGATTAACTCCACTAGCTGGAGCCGAAGAAGCGCGAAGTGGAGTGGTTCATCTTCATCCAGTATCTTTTTTCTCACTGGTTAGCTGATGCAGCAAGGGAAAAACGGAATTCAAGATTTTATTGAGTGGTATGATGCTCATAGAAAAAGTGGTTGTTCCTCATCAGTGACCCGGAGGCCATATGAGTGGTGCATGTAAACTCGTGTTTTAATCACGGCAAAGTAGTGTAAAGAGATAGTACAGCAAAGAATGGTTCTTACCGAAGGATCAAGATCATTCAAAGCATGTAAAGCACTTTCGATCTCCCCTTTATGTATAAATGTCTGGATCTGTTGCCTTGCATAGATACTGGACGAGGGCTGTTGAGGTGACAGATTCGCTTCAGTTGAAAATTTTGCTGCAGCATTAGGATAGCCGGCAACGGTCAGGTAATCGAGTATTAAGGCATTAATATCACTTGAAACCGCGTTAGCAAAGCAGTCTTCTATGTAGGTATCAAAAAGAATGCGTATGTGAGGAGCAAATATCAGAAAAAAAGAAAACGATCTCCGCATGATATTCTCAGAGAGATTCCCATTGTGTTATTTGTTACATCATAATAGAGCTCCAGGTGAGTGGGGAAAAAAAGACAACGGATTACCATACCTCTTGGGCGTTTTGAGCTCCTCAACCTGCCGCATAAAAGGATGCTTCATTGATTTTGTCGTCGACGCCGACGAAGTCTATATGCGCAAAATTAGTATATAATGGCTATGATTGTTAACCTTCGCACCGATTTAACGTACCATGTTGCGATCTAAGATCTCTGAAATATACCTTGCGTGACGAAGATGGTTCTCAAATAGCAGGTCGCTTGATGGCAATGACATGCCCTATTGCGCCCGCCCAGTCACAGGATTGAAAATTGAAATAGTACAATAAAATTACGATGCGGAGTTTAAAAGAAGGCGCCCTGAAGGATATTCAGGAGTTTCCGCCGAAAGGCTGGGCTTGTTGTTGATCTGGTGGTACATTGGAAGTGAAGAATGGAAAGTTAAGAATAGAAGTCAAGAATTTTAGAATGCGGGTAGGGACAGAAAATCCACGTGCAGAGAATGAGAAAGGTTGGAACTGTGGCTGCAATATCGGCCGACGGGTCCCGACCTGTGGCTTACATATAAAGCCCTGGTCAAATGCAGGTCCCGCCGTTTCATGTCTACATAGGTACATAGATACATAGTGACTTGTGGCAGTTTTGTGGCTTTCGTCTTGTCATCAACACGGCCCCAAGCTCCAAAATGACCTACTAAATTCGAACAGTCCACAACCCACACAGTTTCTTCCTAGTCATGGTTGGTTTTACGAAGATCCTCCTTTTTTTCTTATTGTTTTTATAAATGTATTTTCGATTTCGTTCGCTTCTTCTCGCCGAGAGCTTTTCTAAGCTCTATTAATACATTTCGAAATACCCAGCTACCTGTTAATTCATCTGGCGAAGCACTTTTGTATTCACCCCGTCTTATTCACTTATCTATAACCCTGTCATCTGCCCAGAGCACACCTGACACCAGTGGGCACGCGACATCAGTCGCTTCACTTCTTGAGCTTTTAGACTCCATATCACTCTCTTAGGCTGTATAAGAGCTTCACCTACTTCATGTCTTTTTATATATGATATTTAGCTTGAGCAGATAGTCATGAATACCGGCATTGGGTCGCCGGCCATCGTGGCTGACAACAACTCTGACACAATCGCTAAGAGAGTCCACTACAGTCCTCCATGGGCCGATTTGAGCATCATTGGCATTGCGGGCAGTTCCGGGTCTGGGAAGTCGACTTTATCGCACGCCATTGTCAATACACTGAATCTGCCATGGGTTGTCATCTTGTCAATGGTAAGCATAATCGGAGAAAGGAGGTAACTTCCTATCTCACGAATCATAGGACTCCTACTATAAGCCGTTGGGCCCCGAAGCTTCTAAGAAAGCCTTCCTCAACGAATATGATTTCGACTCTCCAGAGGTTAGATCTTGGTACCCAGAGCCCTATTACCATCGTATTAATACAAGTTTTGTAGGCGATAGATTTTGATGCCTTAGTTCAGACTCTCCAGGACCTCAAAGCAGGGTGAGTATGTTGTAGTTTTGCAGTAGTGCTTTTGTAAACATATGCACTAATATGCCTCTATTCAGTAAACGTACCGAGATACCAATATACTCCTTTGAGAAGCATCAACGTCTAAAAGAGACAACTACCATATACTCTCCCCATGTGCTTGTTCTAGAGGGGATCTTTGCCTTATATGATCAGAGGGTGATGGACCTCATGGACATGAGAGTACGTACCCCCTATGGCTAAATGTAATCCGGGATACGACTCTAACCTACTAGTAGGTCTATTGTGAGGCAGATGCAGACACGTGTCTCTCGAGGAGAAGTAAGTATATCCTGCAGGATTAGAATCGAACACACATGGTCTAATTATTATAGTCCTACGAGATGTTAAAGACCGAGGTCGTACGGTAGAAGGCTGTATTAAGCAGTGGTTTAGCTTTGTAAAACCGAATTATGAAAAGGTAAGTCATCTAGATCTTGCCGTGAAGCATATCTAACATTCCCCTTAGTATGTCCTGCCACAGAGGAACCATGCTGGTAAGTGGTCATATAGTAGAATATCTGTGTTATTTATTATTCGCCATCTAGCCCGTCATCCTGACTGATTCCTCTATTCCAGACATAATCGTGCCACGTGGAATAGAGAATCGAGTTGCGATGGGTAAGTCGTAGTCCTTTCCCCACGAAAGGCATGCACTCATCAGCGTAGCTATGGTCACCCAGTATATCGAAAGAAAACTACTGGAAAAGTCAACGCGTCATCGAGCTGCTCTAAGAAGCCTAGAGGCCGGGTTTGAAAGCGAGCCTCTTTCCGACCGAGTCATCGTTCTTAAGGAAACTCCTCAACTCAAAGCCATGAATACCATAGTTCAGGATATTGACACATCGAGCGAGGACTTTATATTTTATTTCGATAGGTTTTCGTGCCTACTCATCGAAGAGTACGTGTACTACTTACGTTTTACCGTTGCTGTTTACTCACAGTCATAGGGCCCTGAACAATGCTCACTTCAAAGAATTGGCCGTCGAAACTCCCTCCGGTAGGCTATATAATGGACTGACTCCTAAAGGCGAAGTCAGCGCAGTCATCGTCCTTCGTGGAGGCGCTGCCTTTGAGGCCGGGTTGAGGAGAGTGATTCCAGATGGCCGTACAGGACGCCTCCTCATTCAGTCCAACGTTCGTACTGGAGAACCCGAACTTCATTACCTGAAACTTCCGAAGGACATTAACACGCATGACACCGTGTTACTTTTAGATGCCCAGATGTCTAGCGGAGGTTCTGCGCTGATGGCTGTCCAAGTCCTCGTAGACCACGGAGTCCCGCAAGATCGTATCGTCTGTGCAACATACTCGGCCGGCTACGTAGGTGTCTATCGTCTGACGAAGGTGTTCCCAGAAATCACCGTTGTCATCGGTAACATGGTCGCCGATTTTCAAGATAGGTGGGTTGAGAAGAGATACTTCCGCTGCTGAGACATGTACGCGTAAGCCTTAATACATGAACCTCGACGGAACTCGAGGACACCTCAATCGCTGTGAGTGTCAGATCATAAGTCTCATTCATATTGTACTCGTCGCATATAAGGGGTTGCATATCTCTCTCGGATACTGTCTTATATTCTAGAGTGGCATTAGAGATCGGCGAATTCATTATGCATCAATAATCAGTCATCCAATCTGAATGTCCCCTATACGATATTCTGCGGGGATCCCACCTTTGAATTTGTCAGTCGTCGGTTATGAAGGATTATACGAGACAACATCCTCTTCCCCACCTGGTATTAGATGCATGTTCGGCCGTGGTTGCGAAAGCGAGCGTATTCTTCTGATAACAATAATAGTAGCAAGTAATCATCTAACTATATGATATCCCGTCTTACAAATTCTTAGCATGAATGCAGACAGTATATAGGATAGTGCTCAAGGACCCCTATTTTATCGAAAATGTCCAATAGAGACAAGTAGATAGATGCAAAGCCGGTGTCATTTCATTCTATTCCACAGAATTGTTAATATTCCCGAGGTTAGTCGTAAGTTATCAGATAGCTTCGTGGGGATGGGCACCGGCACTTCCCAAAATGGCATCTCCGCCACACATATCCGACCTCACTTTGGTCCGCTGCATTTGGAGACTACAGTTCTACTTAAGAGGATTGCTCGAATATAAAATAACGAATTAGTAGATACAGATAATTACAGAACAGACGTTCCTGTTAAAGTTACAATGGCACTGCTTCTCCGCAGCCGACTCGTCTCATTTGGCGGACGTCGTGCTTTCGCATCTCTTGCTCAGCCTAGACGCCTACGACATATACCTATAGTAGTGAAGCCATCTCACTTAGAAGCTCAGAAGGGGTTTCTAGATGCTCGAAATTTGGAGAAGGCGGTTGGTGCTATGCACAGAGATGGCCTTGTTGTTGTTGAGGATGTAATCTCTCACGAAGCCCTAGACCACTTAAACAAGAAGATGGTGGAGGATGCGCGAGTTCTACAAGACCGAGGTGAAGATGGTCCCTTCAATTATAATACTGGGAATGTACAACAAGACGCCCCTCCCGTAGCCGAGTATTTTAACCCTACTATCTTCACAAGTAAGTGTCTCTCATGATGTACCGTTCATCATATATATCCGTAAAACTAATAACGTCCAGATCCCATCGCAACTCAGATCACAACCGCAGTGCTCGGCCCCCGTCCCAAGTGGACTTTCTGCTCGGCCAACTCAGCCATGCCGGGAGGAACCCCAGCACGTCAACCAGTGCACTCCGACGCAGACTTCCAACACCCAGACCACCCATTCGCGCTAGTCGTCAACGTTCCCCTCGTCACCATGACACCGGAGAACGGCTCGACCGAGATCTGGCTCGGAACCCACAAGCACGACGCAAACGTAGACGGGCAAGAGGGCGCGCACGGCGAGAGAGCCAGCGGTCGCATACGGGACAGCCTTCTAGCCGAGCGCAAAGAGGTATGTCCGCCATCCCAGCCCGTCATTCAGAAAGGCAGCGTCGTGATACGAGACCTGCGACTCTGGCATGCGGGCATGCCGAATCTGGCGCGCGATGTCCGCGTCATGCTTGCCATGATCCATTTCGCGCCGTGGTATAGGAATCCCATGCGTCTGCAGTTCTCCGAGGACATCAAGCCTGTGCTGGAAAAGCTGGAGAGTGAGGGTCGCTTGGGGTTGGAGGTCCCGGTGGATTGGATAAGTAGGGAGGAAGCGCTTAGGACGTACCTGAATAGGGGCTTTGGAAACAGCTATGATTTCAACCAAGCGCCTTAGGCTGTGTAGTATAGTATTATTCCTGAGTCTTTTATACCATGTTTGGATTATTTGTTAAACTAAATTGTTGGTATGATTCATGAAAAAAGGGTCAATATTGTCGACTCATATTGTAACGTCTTACATGCCTCCTTGGGATAGTCCGAGGACGATATTGTTCAATTATGGATCTCAGATTATCAACCGCTCGAGCCATATACAAATAAATATGCACATACAAGGGGAGCCGATCCATGGGTTTGGGATTCTTACCCTTGATTTTATCTACATGAGGTTAGCAGTCCGGCAGTCTAAGCAGAAAGAAACCAGACGCAGCAACAATGAAGAATACAGGGTAGGTAATTAAAATTCAGCGCAGAGGAACCCTACGCTGTCCCGATGCGTCATCTCTCATATCTGGTGTAAGTGAGCTATCGCATCTCACCAATAAGTCTATTAATACCTAGCAGCTTCTCATGCAGCTGTGGCAATAATGAAACTCACGCGTAGCATTTCCTCGTGGATTCTTGCCGCAGCAATCCAAGCGGCCGGAACTGCGGCCGGCTCCGACTCAGCGGCGGCACCAACGGTCGATCTCGGGTACGCGACTTACCAGGGCTACTACAACGACACGTACGACCTTTATATTTGGAAGAGGTAAGTGACTTATACCTGGAGTTTCATTGAATTTTAGGCTGAATTTTATGAGTATTCGTTATGCTGCAGCTCCTATTGGAAAGTTGCGGTGGCAAGCGCCTCGGCCTCCCGTCTGGAACAATACACAAGTGACACCGGCGGTCAACCAGCCACCTCTATGCCCGCAGACGGGGGCCTTTGGTGTACCTGAAGCCTACGGCTTCGACTCTGGTCTAGGCGATGAAGATTGCCTCTATCTCAATGTATACGCAACTCCTAACGCCTCGAATCTACCTGTCTTACTCTGGATACGTATGCATCTCACTGTCATCCTCTCATCTCATGGCAAGGCGCAGTCCACCTCGCTGACTATATAGCCTAGATGGAGGTGGCGACTCTGTTTTCGGAGCGACATACGACCCGAGTGCCTGGATAAACACTAATAACAACGGCTTTATCGCCGTCGAAATCCAGTATCGATTGGGAGCGTTCGGATTTCTCGCTTCCGCCGAAGTCAAGGCACGTGGACAACTCAACGCCGGCCTTCTAGACCAGCGCTTCGCTCTGCAATGGGTTCAGGGGCATATCTCTAAGTTTGGTGGTGATCCGAACCGCGTTAGTATTGGCGGAGAGTCATCAGGTGCTGGCTCGATCATACACCATGCTTTGGCCTATGGTGGTAAAGAGTCGAATCTCTTTAAGAATGTTAGTGTGCATCTCACCATAGAAGTGAAGTTTCTGGATTACTGATTCGCACCCAGATCATCGCCGCAAGCCCATACCTTCCACCAGTGTACCGGTATAATGAGACGGTTCCAATGGCGCACTATGATAAGTTTGTCGAATTAGCTGGTTGCAGTGAGACTTCATCCAAGTTTAGCAATTACTCCTGCATATTTGATTGCTTGATCGATGTCGATACTTCTGTGTTGCAGAACGCGAGCGGCACTGTTTCTACGACGCAGGGCTACTTCGGCAGCTTCGCATTTCTACCGGTTATAGATGATGATTACATACAAGAATGGCCATCTGTGCAGCTCTCGCAGGGGAAGGTGAATGGAAAAAGGCTCCTTGTTGGTGTATGCACACCCTTTTTGTCGGTCTCGGATATCATACTGATATAATACAGAATAACGCCAATGAAGGCGTACCCCTGACGAACCCAGATGTCGATACCAGAGAGAAATACGACAGCTTCGTCTCGAACACATTCCCTTTATTCACTCCGGAAGACGTCGCATCCCTTAATACTGTTTATAGTATTGATTCCTTACCTAGTGACGATGGCATTCCGTACGACACGCTTGGTTTCTCCGGTCCAACTGCGTTATATAAGCCCGGCATAGCCACAGGTATACAACAGGCTGTCTTCAACATGGCTGCCGAAACGACGTTTGCCTGCCCGGCGCAGTGGATTGCCGAGGCATTCATTGCCGGCCCTCGGCATGCGTGGAAGTATCAGTACTACGTTACGCCGTCTTACCATGGTGCCGATCTGAATTCTTACTTCTCCATCGGCACCACATTCCCCAACCCGGAGTTCAAACATGCGATGCAGAAGATCTTGGGGAACTTTATCATCCATGACACTCCCGTCATTTCTGTTATAGATGCAACTGGCAGTTACTCAAATGCAACGGTTCCGATTGGTGTGGATGGAAATATCGAGTGGCCAGAATTCACTCTGGAGAATCGGGTGCAGATGAATTTGAACACTACCGGGGGAGATGTGTCTAAAGTTACGGTACCTCCTTACCTGAGTTATTACATACGAAACGGTCCTGGCATTGTGAATACCTTCAACCTCACCGATTCATACACCTGGGAGGCCGGCCGTGGTAGGCGCTGCGATTTCTGGCGTGTCGTTTCCGAGAGAGTATCACAGTAAATACTTCAGATAGCCTGGCCTTCAGCTCTAGGCTTGATGACAATTTGTAGATATCCTGAGCTATTAATTTAATAATTGCTTATTGTCATAAGCCTACCTTGTGGCGATACTCTGTGGTACGTTACTTAGGTACTCATGGAAAAATCTCAAAGTTACCTTAATTCTGATACAGAGCCCTCCATTTAGACAGAAGAGAAGACGTTAGAAAGAAGCGTTTATTCGTGCGAATAAAAAAACGGCATAAGCTTTCCTATTGGTTGGCGTATCGCTTTTGGTATTGGGGTACATTTTCATATAACCTCTCAGGTCCAACAATGTAAGGGACATTCAGAACAAAAGGTTCATAAGAAGCTAATAATAGTTCAAATAAATAGGTGAATCAAGCTACTTTGCAACACACTAAAACAAATGAGAAGCTGATGGATATGATAAATCATGTTACTTGTAGGACTAATACCACGTGTTGGTACACGGTCATGCTTCAGTTCAGCTAACAGACTCAGTAACATGACGAGTCGCCATCTTCCTCACATTCGCATAGCCTTAAAGATACGTAGGCGTTTTAAAAGATGGAATATTTAAACCATGCTCACCCTCCCTAGAAAATCCTAGATGAACTAGAGATTTTCATTTTTTCCCAACTCTGCATCTTACGCCGGGCCTTGGCAATACCAATAATTCTTATCATAGCATAGCAAATCAACTATAAAACCAGCGGCAATGCATCAGGGCGGAGCAGAAAACTGGTGGCATAGAAATCATCTGGAGGGATGGCGATTCCCTAAAATGCCAATCAAGAGGGAATTAATCTATCGCATCTTCCGAGCCGCGTATCCCCATGGCGCAGTAAGTAATTACACTCTTACATACACGTCACAACTCAGCCTCATCCAAGCAAGACACCATTCGTGCTCGCGCGAATTCGTATAAACATTTAACTCCGAAAATCTATAAAAAAAATTTATTCCCCATCCCTCTATACCCCTATTATCGCATATAGCGCTAGGTTACTAACTACCTAAACCATTCCGTAGTTTGTCGACGACAACCTCAAGATGGTAGAGCTGCGAGACAAGGAGGAAGTCTGGCAAAACCTAAAAGCCGAGATCGACACCGCGCGCGCCGACCTCGGGTTGCTCATCTTCAGCACACACGAGACACACGGGATGTCCCCGAAAGACATAGCCGCGTTTAGGAACTACTACACTCTGGTGCTGGACGATGCAGAGGGTTCGCTATTTAGGTCGCAGAACGGACGATATCTCGAATTCAGATGCATGGAGGAGCTGCTCGTGCGATACAAGATGAACTACAGGAATATGTGGAAGTTGCAGTCTTTCAGTCCGAGTTTCGTCATTCCCCCGGCCGGAGGATATAGATACGCGGCGGATGCTTTGGAAGTGAAGGCAGGCTCTGACTTGCATTTTCTGACGGTCAATTATTCGAAGTTGGGAGGAGATGTGCGGTTCCCGGTTCCGTGAAAGGGGTGATGCATACCGCAAGGGTTGTGGGATATAAATAGGGGTTGCTAGGGGGCGAGAGCCTGGTGTTGATATTTTAATTATTAATAGCTAATTAAAACTCTGCAATATGACTGTAGTTGTTGATACGACCCTCCTTGCTACTATTGTGATGAAATACCTCCAAGATGGTGCGCCGGTCTTTGGGGTCGGAGTATAAGAGCGAATAGGGGCACAGTTTCCGGAGGTATTTACCGCCTCATCAGGTAATACCTAGTGTCCGCGGTGGAGGCCTCGGTCAATGGACTTGATATGTTTGAGATTGTCGCGGGGGTCTGGAGCGAGTTTTCCCGCTGTCTATGCTCCCCCGTTGAGGTTGGGAATTCGGGGTTAGCACCTGAAGCAATAGAAGTCTGGTAAGGGGCTTCCGGGGTGTGGGCAACATCTTATAATTGAAAATATCGACTATTTTTAAGCACAAAACAAATCATGATACGTGACGCCTCGGTGGCTGTCGTAGAGTTAATATCAATTGTAGTTGAATTTCGTAATGAGTCCTATGATTACGACAAGACATTCGACACGGTGTTGGGCGTTCCCAGCCAGTAGGGAATGGTGAAGTGGTATTGTAAGATACGCTCTGCCAATTCCGCCCCATCAAAGGTTTAGGACTCGTTTCGTCGTGAAATAACCTAAAATATAATTGATGGTAAAATTTTTTGAATACAATAATGACTTATTAATGACAAAGAGATAGGTATTTAAGTAAATGTAGAAATGTTGCGTCATTTAATCTTTCTTATATAGTTCAATATATATTAGGCACCTTAGGTAAATAGGGGGCACAGCTTGGGCTATATACTACAATTTATATTAAGGTCAGAGACCTTGTATAAAGTTTATAGTACGCAATAGGGGCGATTGTCACTGGTTGTTTTACTATAGTTATTATAATTTCATAAATCTAAACTAGGGTGTCACTGATTGCAACGAAGTATCGGACGCCACTTAAATACAACCTACTCCTCACTTTGCATTTGTAATGAAACCCTTTTTGGGGGAGGGGGAAATAAATACCAAATAATGCGAGGCTGTTTGGACTTTTGTAAAGACTATTCTTCGATACCTGGCACTGGGCCCTGGAAAATCGACTCAACTATAATCAGCTTCCGGCGCCGGTAAAGTCTCGGTGACCCCTTTTAAACAACATCATCACAATATCTAGGGCATTGAGAGTTTTGGGAGGCTGATTTTAGCCCTGTCTTAGCTGATTACTCATTCAAGAAAAAGTCTGAACTCTTTAAACAAATGACTTTTCTTTTTTGACTTGAGGTTGTACGAAAAGGATGTTGAATTTTCCCCCTCTGTCTGGTTTGTTAGAAATGTTGCTTGACGTAGTTTGAATCATTCGTGTTCCACCCCTAGAGTATTTATAGCAAACATCGTATCTCGACATATAAAGTGACAATTATCTGGGTAGTTAGGTATAAGCCAAGATATTTCCAGTTGATAAGCAATTTCGTTGCGGCATATACGAGTTGTCGATAAATGCTACTTATTCCACGTAAGTCATATAAATGGCGTTTTTTAGCTCTCAGCTTCATCGGTAAGACCCTTCATCTTTCTTTGCCCTTACAATTTTGCATTGGTAATAGATTTCCGTTATGCAGGCTAGAGTAAATATTTAAATATCGCAAGGCTATATCGAGGAATATATGCAGCTCTTCACGGTACCTACCAGCCTACCGTCTCCTCTCCGAAATGCGCGCGTGCTTTTCCCGCAATCTGCAAATCTGAGCTCCTAGATAGGCAAGTAAAACGTGGCGTGGAATCTTCTGTAAGACATCAACCCGGTCGACCGATACGGAGTATTTGCTCGCTGTAAGGGATACACGTGTTTGGTGCTTACCCGGTGACGGAGGGCAAACAGAAATGCCACCCCGCCTTAGTAGATGTCAGCTCTAGATAGGCGTTTATAATCCCTATCCTACTTGTCTCGGTAGGCTTTGAGATTCGTATTGCACGAGATTGGTGAGACTTGCATAAGATCTAGCGATCTCCGTGGAACGCCAGTAAGCGCCTAGCCTTGTCAGCTCCAAATACGATGCGCGAGGAACGGTATGACGCCCGATCGGGGTCCAACTTGTGTGCTTGATCTATGTAACGACGTGATGCGACCCAAAAATATTATTATAATTTCTTATGTGCCTTCTTATCTTTCCTTTTCTCATGACCCGTTAATGTTCATGTATCTAGATCAGCATCAACTACTATCTAACTATAATCGCTATGATCGCAGCTAACTATAGCCCCGAGTATCTTGCTGAGTCTAGAGTTGCATTGGTCAATGCATTTTTCTCAATCCCTATCCCTATCGAGGTTTTAAGCACGGTTTTCAGGCTATGGGTTAAGACAAGGCTGTCCTCACAGCGCCGCTTAGCTTTCGACGATTACTTCATAATCTGGGCTACAGTATGTATATCGATCATATGTATAGCTCACGAATAATTCTTACACTTCTCTTAGATAACCGCAGTCGCGGTGTGTATTGTGGGGTTGGTTTGTGGTTTGTAGGACCCAAACTTTTGGCTTGAATATAATTCTGATCCGTGTTATTGAAGCATCTGGTGGTCTTGGACGCCACATAGAAGCTCTCCCTACAGAAGACATAGAAACTTTCCTCTTGGTAAGCTTGGAAATCTTCTTGCTTTAAAACTAATGGACGGCCTAATAGTCAATAGGGCGACTATATTTTCAGCCATTTCTACGACTTTGCCATTGCCAGCACAAAGCTGTCGGTGCTAGCTCTATACTACCGCATCTTCGCCGCCGCCAAATTTCGCATTTTAGTTATTGCCACCGCCATTTGCGTTGTCATATGGCTCATAGTAATGGAAATCATACTGGGACTAGGATGTCAACCTGTTCAAGGTTGGTGGAATACTGCTGCTGCTGCAACGGCAACCTGCGTGGATAAGTTGGCTTTCACATATTCCACTAATATCATAAACCTGATATTTGATATGTGGATATTTACCATGCCAATACCCATCATTCTTGGTTTACAAGCTAGTATGGAAAAGAAGATAGGCCTTTGCTTCCTGTTCTCCATGGGGTTGGGGACGTGTGCTATTAGCGCTGCTCGTCTGTCGTTTATTATCTCAGTGAGATCTAAAGATGTCACATGTAAGATTCCACACTCATCATGTATTCCTATCTCACTAATGTTGGTTCATATTAGGGAGTGAGGTTCCCTTAGGAATCCTGTCTGCATGGGAACCTTGCGGTAGTATCTTGTGCGCGAACTTGCCCCTGGTCTACAAGCCCTTAGTCCGAGGTGTCCAGCAGATTCGTTCAACAATAAAGAGCTCGCGGTATCGCAGCCATGACCTTGGAGCGCTACCGTCTTCATCATACCACGACTGGGCTCGGCTTGATAATAGCACCCTTACTAATTATGCTACGTCGAAAGTCACGGCGACTAGAGGCAATTCAACTGAATTGATCATGATTGGACATACTGGAATCACGGTGGAACGTGATTTTAAACAAGAGATTCATCATGAATGATCGAGGGAAAAGGTCCCTCTTATGAATTAATAACGAACGACATGAAGATTACTGGAACAAATTCCAAGGTCAGAAGTTGAACCTGAGACCAATTTACTAACTACAACTTCGGTTTTCGCTTGAGTACAAATTACTTCCTTCCATTCTTTAAAATAACCAGACTAATTGTCCCCTACTCAAACGTCTCAATCCAGGATTGGATGACCTTGTTCACCGCGGTTGGGTCTTCGAGCATGGCCCAATGATCAGTGTCTACCTCTGCCCTCGTCAACTTGTCGAAGTACTTTTCCATGCCTTCGGATAGGGCTGGAACGAGCACAGCATCTTTGAGTGCCTGGACGAAAAGGGTTGGCATGGTGAATCTATGGCCGCCGGCTTGTGCGATTGGCAGTTCATCCTCAAAATTGATTTTAGCTGTGCGGTACCAGCTCAGAGGACCCCTGACACCCTTGATCTGGTACTCCGAGACATAGAAATCAAGATTTGTACCGTTAAGGAGAGCGCCGGGTTGCAGATAAGGTAGATTTTCGAGTGCAATACCCTCAGGGCTGAAACCAGACTTGCCGTCAGGGGTTAGGCCCCCATGTGTCGCTATTAGAAACTGTCGGATCTCCTCTTCGCTCTGAAAATGTCGGTCAAGCGAGGGATCCCGTAGTTGTAGCTGATATTTGAAGGTCGGGAACTTCCCATCCTTAATTTGGTCGGCCAAGTCGACGTATTCGGTCACCGGGGGAAAGTAAGGATATGTTAAGGCGAAGATCCCCTTGAAGAGTTGAGGGTAATGTATGGCGAACCGCCATAGCACTTTCAAATCGAGTCAGCATTTTTTATTCGGGAGTCGAAATAGGACAAAAAGGAGAAAATATCTTATCACTTACAGCCAGCACCCCAGTCGTGGCCGCCGAGGATTACCTGCTCATCAGGAACGATTTGGTCTAGTAACGCCGCTAGATCATCAGACATGTGCTCGAAGGAGAACGCGTCTAACTCGCTCGGCGAAGACGTCTGTCCGTACCCCAACATCTCGGGAACGATGACCTGATACCCGAGCGAGGTAAATAGCGGCACTTGATATTTCCATCCGTATGGAAGATCCGGAAATCCATGCAGGAGAAGAACACTCCCCTTAGGTTCGCCGGAGGGCCGAGCTCGCAGATAGTGATAGGTGTTTTCTCCGACAACAACAGAATGGCTCGAGTTGAAAGGGGCCAGGACGGATGGCACCTGAGCCGCTATGGCTGCAGGTATCGTCAAGCTTAACAGAAATGCTCGGAATGGATTCATGGTGTATTATGCAATATTCCCAGAACTAGTCAACCGCGATGGTATGTAGTAACTTTTCCATAGATATCAGTCGGCCCATGGCTTTTATATCATGAGGTTTGGATGCCATGATCTTGATTTCTAATTCATAAATTACAAATCTATATCCCTAGGTTGCTGCTTATCGTCGGGCGGACGATATTGAGGCTTACTTCGTTCTATCACCGCCGGCCAAATTAGCCGGAGGGTATTTGGTGGATATCTGATTACAAAACATAGGTAAATATCTCCTATCCTAGCCGCACTAAAAGCTTGGCGGGTACTGTCATTGCGGTCCAATATCTGACATGACTATACCCATATGGCAGAGATATAATCATTCAAAGTAACATCATCTTAGCTTAGTCTGACAGTGATTATGAATTTTTTTGATAGATTGCTGATTAATGTGAATATATAATTTCGTACTTAAACTTTCGTCATCTAAGCTCTGCCTTTCGCCATTCGTCATTCTAAAGCTTGGCTTGGCTATACGGCGAGTTTGGCGTGACTACTGATATCATCTATATACAAAAGCATAGATTTGTTCGGCATTACTAGTTCAAAATTGTGGGACGAAAGATATTAGGAGTACCAATCTATTCACACGATTCAACTAAGAACACTTTCAAACTATTTCCTCCTCACTCATCCATGGTGAGTGTTCCTATCAGGAAATATTTTGATTTGAATTGTGGTGGGTAATAAGGGGATATCGAAATATTAGAAAGGCCCCAGGATAGTAGGCGACGTGATCCAGCCTCATGCTGGCTGGAACAACCTAAAAGAATTACGATCGTACTTAGTTCTAACTGATATTTTAAATATCGGTTGACAAGTTTCCTTGGACTGTTAAACCGGTTAAGATAATGGTTGAAAAGGGATTAGTTATACATATACAATATTTTCGCAAATGTCCTCCTTCTTGCGAGTTACTGAGAGAAGATAGATCCTATATATAATACAATATTTCTCTAGTGACAAATGAAATGATTACTTCACCTGTGTAATGTCTATTACATACTTCATACTTCATAATGTCCAGCTTCGGTTTAGATGGTAGTCCATTATAGGAGGCCGGATGCATGTGCTTGAATTTGATAGCTACATGAATGACCCCTCCTAAATCGAATTTACCTAGTTGTCGTGTGATATCTATATTTACTATTGAAAACTGAACGGAATATACTCGTGATGGTTCGTAATGAAGAAATGATGGGTTATAATGGGATCTGGTTCAGCAAAAGTCATGGAACAAGCATCAGTGGTTTAGTGGTAAAATCCATCGTTGCCATCGATGGGCCCCGCGTTCGATTCGCGGCTGATGCATTACTTTTTCTATTTTTTTAATCCTGTTCCGCAATGTGCATATAGATTTTTGAGTCTTATCATATTTCATATAAGTGAAAGAGGTAGTTATATTATATTCGTGATATTGTTTTTCTCGCAGAGCGAGAAAAAATGAATTTTTTCCCTTACTTTTTATCGTTTGCGGACACATGTGGGTACTCCTTTTGCTACTCTAACCGGAGTGGGTCTATACTACTTCACGATATTACTATTAACACGGCATTGATACTCTTCTTTAAATATTCAATTAGCTTTAGGTGTAACTTTAATAAATATTTTACGTATAGCATTAAATTGTGTCAAAAATAAGAAAATTGTCTCTTGTAAACTGTAAAGATTACAGATATTTACCTCTTCGTAACTATTCGTACAGCAACATGCTGGCTTTTAGCCTTAAGAGTAGGACTGAGTTTAACTTTTATTAACTATCTATAACACAAAATATTTCCAAGCCAAGTATTGTTAAAAACTATTTGTAGATTAGGCCTGCCCGTATGGCACCCCTTTAGACCGATCTGGCCTCCCATCCCTTATCCGGTTGCGCTGATATCTCTGTAAAGCCTCGTCAAACTTAAGCCCTGACGATGTTGCTATCCGTACGGTAGAATCACCTGTTGGCTTTGGAAAATATTCTACATGAAGCCTCTTAGTTCCTATGTTTTGTTCGACACGACAGATCTGTATCGTGTCCTCTTCCTTCGAGAATTGATCAACGAACAAGAAGTACTCGCGATTGAGTGCCACAACTTCGGGCGCATTTTGCAACGATAATGCACATTCCTCTGGCGTATTTCCGATAAACAGAGACCGGAAATCAGCATGTATTGGCGCCTTGGTGCCCTCGGGATATGCGTTTTCAAGCTTCTTAGGTGCATTCTCATAACCACCTATGACAAGGTACTTGCTGAAAGATACGGTATATGAGCTATGGTTGTATATTAACTTCATCTACCAACTGTATGAGTGAGGAGGGAGGTCCTTCTTATATATACATTCCATGCCAAGATACCATGTACTGTACCTAAAAGATGTAGTCCCTCGACCACTCATTTCAACAGTACTGTTCCCATGCAGCTTCAAAATTTCGTTTATAAGCTCGGGTGAGCGCATCGTTGAGATACTACATGCAGGTTAATAAAAGATCTTAGGTACCTTATAGAGATAAGGCGTCTCACTTACATCAGCATCAATGTCATCGACGAGCACGAAGAGCGCGTAAGGCGGCATCGGACCTGTCATTAGGATGAAGTCCTGATTGGCGTTGGATTAGGTATGCGATTTAGCCCTGGTTGAAAATTATAAGCTTTCAAGTAACTTGAATTAGTTATATGATATGATGGAGTTGAGAGTGATTTTAATTCACTATTTCTATAATGTGCCTCCAATGAGTTACATGTACTCTACAAGATACCTATGTACCTCCTATGTAGCTCCTATGTATGTCCTTATGTGCAAGCGAAACACGGTAGATCAAAGTTAGGTTCTCAATTTGATTGGTTAAAATCTACATAAGAGCCTCACTTAACGACAGAAAGCTTTAAATAGATGACAAAGTAACGTAAGCTGGTTTGATGTACTTGTACAGTTCCGGAAACTGTATGAGTACCTAAGTTAGTATTTATTTTTTTGCTTTTCTTTCATTATCTAATCCACGCCTCGTCAAGAATAATATCGCCAGATAATAATTCATAAAATGTTATATGGTTATATATATCTAACATATACAAAATTAAGTAACAAAAAATCTCGCTTAATATAACTAAACATACTTTAGGTATATAAAGAATGTAAACAGTAATTAATCCATCCTATATCCCTTTATATCTAAGCTAATGCCAGTCTATTCAACGCCACCCCAAAAGCCTTTAAAATAATACCTGGTAATCAGGCCACTACTTCCCAACCTTCCGGAAGGGCTGTATTCGGCGGCCTACTCCTCGCCCAAGCGATATCCGCAGCCAGCGCAACAGTACCTCCCAGTTTCCACACGTACTCATCTCACTCTTCATTCATCAAACCGGTCACCGTCAAAGCCAGGAATAGAGTCTTCTACCACGCCGAGCGCGCCGCCGACGGACGTACCTACGCGACGCGCCTTGTACGCGCCACCCAGGGTGACCAAGACACCTGTGTTTACATAGCTATTATCTCATTCTAGCTATCTTACCACCCCTTTACCTACATGCCCTTCGACATATACGGATTTCGGGTCAAAAAGGAGCTCAATGTCAAGTTTTTGCTCAGGGGTGATTAATTAATCTTAGTATATCTCATCTTTATTAACACTAAGCAACTCTAGTTCCTCTGGGGTCTAACTTCTAAGCTACGTCACTTCGTGATGAAGACACGAACTGCCCGTAACACCATTTCAATCCAACGCCCAATAAGGTAATAGATCTAAATCTAAATTATCCTTCACAAAGATTTCTCAAAGGGCACAGCTCTTTATTGAGACCGTATCACCCCAATCTAAACTCCAAGGTCATATATCCCCTCTTTCTTTTCGGTTCACTTAGAAGCTCATGAGATCTATCGTCACGTTAGTATAAACCCTTGATTATGAGTCAGAGGGATGTGGGTAAAGTAATTCCTTACCTCGTCCAAATAGGCCGCGCTTCGCCCAGTCCATAGCCATCAGCATTCTCGTCCTCATGCCAACGCTCTGTGCGAAATATACACTACGCCAGGCGTATACGGCCCACAAGCCACCAGTGACGCCCCAGCCACCTCCAAGGTCGAACACGGCGCTGTTACCGACGTAGGCTAAGCTGCCGAGATGGTGATATTCGAAGGCCTTGTAGCAAGTCTCGTCAAGGTCACCATTGATGATATCATTGGCACGTAGGCCAGGCGCAGCGTGCGCCAACTTGTTGAACTTGTTCGCCAAATAGATACCCTGCTGGTTGGCGCGCTGCGCCGTCGCCGGCAACGACGTTAGCTTGCTGTCAATCTGTTTTAATAGTTCCCTCAGCTCCCCAAAGTCTAGAGTCCCTGATTGGTCCTTGTCGAACTGAAAAAATAACTTGTCCAATCGCTTCAGGTGCGACGCTGCTTGCGGGAACCGCCGCTTGACATCAGATGCCACGTCGCGCCAGTCACTAAAGTGTAGCTCCACGGTCTCGGGGTCTTTGCCCTGCTTGAAAGCGTGTCCGCGTAGGAAGGTGATGACGTTGTTAGCAATATTATTCTGGACGGTCGAGCAGTCACCAATGGCGTAAACATCGCCTAGAGGAGTGCCGTTGAGTCTCAGGTGGCTATCTGTTTCGAGAGCATGGAGGTTGCTTTGTACGGGCCCTAATTTCGCCGCAATCCGCTGGCATAATTCGGATTGAGAGACGCCAGTCGACCACAGACAGAATCCCATCGGAAGTTCCTTAGTAATAATTGCGCCGTCATCATTCTTCTGTGTAAATATGATCTTATCCTTCTGTACCTCTTTGACCCTGGAATTAACGAGAACCTCGACCTGGTCGCGAGCGAATCGATCTTCGGCATATTTAGATAGTGCCTCATCGTAAGTATTAAGAATATGGCCTCGGCTCTGTATTAAGTGGACCGAGATTTCATTGCGCAAGAGTCGAGGAAATTTCCTAGTCAAGTCCTCGTTCAACAGATCGAAGAGCTCAGCAGCAAATTCGACACCTGTAGGTCCGCCGCCGCTAACCACGAATGATAATAATCTCCTGCGCTCATCGTCGGCTGTTGTTGGAAGGCAAGCAAGTTCTAAGTTCTTCATTACTTGGTTCCGGATCATGCGGGCGTCGTTAATGTCTTTAAGGAAAAAGCAGTTCTCAAGTCCCTTGACCCCGTGGGAGTTTGTTACGGATCCGACTGCGATGACCAGCTTGTCGTACGGTACGTAGAACCTGACCTCCTCTCCCCTAGAGTCTATCTGAGAAACCTCGACTAATTTGTGTGAAAACTCAACGTCCTCGGCTGAGGCTCGGAGGTAGTGCCCTCCGATTCTAGTAAGGATCCCGCGAATAGGCTCAACTAAGCTGCGCATTTCCAGGGTACCGACGGTCGCGGATGGTAACATAGGAGTAAATAAAAAGTAGTTTTTAGGGCTGATAACCGTAACATGATAATCATCGGGATTAAGCTGCTTCAGCAACGCAACGCTTCCCCAGCCACTCCCTAAAATCACAAGGTGAGGTTTAGTCTTTCTCTTTCTTGCTTCTTCATTTTCGTCGTCGTCGAGAAGCGCTTCTACGACGGGGAGGTTTTTAGGTCCTCCTCGACGCGGGGATAGGGCCGCCTCAGACACACGACAATCGCCGAAGGTAACTGACGACTCTTTGTAGGTTGTCGAGTCGTATATGAAAAAGCCGGCAAGTAACGCTCCCAAAAACCCAATTCCCGTACCAAGGATCGCAGCCGTACGATATGCGAAGTTGAGGATCACGGATCGTCTTTGTGGGAGGGGTTTCCCTGAAATTCCACGCACAATGCGCCGTGACGGGAACAGCCATTGAACGGCTTTGGAGGGGTCATTTCGTTTCGGAGAATTCGGTCGGGATAGAATACTGAATTGGCAGACATGAGTAGGTCTTATTTGTCTTAGTAGAGGTGACGATGTGAGTCTGTAGCTAGGAGAGCTCTGGCGACCAACGCGTAAAGCGAGAGCCCTGGCAACTCCTAGCTGTGATGGCATCTTCGTAGCTTCTTCTCGCCAGTTCGGGGTATAGAAAAAGAAGAAACTATATGAAAGGAAACGACATGTCGAGTTAGAAGAATTAATAAATAATAAATTAGCGCTCGTGGTTATTAAAAAAAAAAAAAGGTTGAGCTTAATTGAATAAATTCGACCTCCCTGGATGAAGGAATGGCCCTTTCGCCTTTTTTCGGCGCTTTCCTGCTTCGACTTGTCCCTCTGCTTGTGTTACATAGAATAATTGTGTATGTAGTGCGTCATATCCGCTGGAGTGGAACTCCGATCGCCGTCACCAATGCTGGAAATAAGCGTGGAATTTCAAGCTTTGGCTGGACCCGCATTGCATTAGCGAACATTACCAAAGCTTCATCCCGGCTCTTCCTTACCACTTATGATGCGACTTTTACCTAAAAAGGCCAAAGTGAAGAACTGCTATTATTCTTTTTCTTCTTCTTTTTTATCTTCAATAGACCTGTCGTAATGTATAAAATTCTAGGTCCTGTCGAATGTTCTACAAGATAGGGGTTCATTCCGAGAAAAATCGTGCATCGGAACGTTATAGTATTATTGGCTAATACCGAACTCACCTAACTCGTTCCGTTCCTAATGCATATTCACATTCATATAGGGCCGAAAACACCGCATCTCCGTTGAAGAGCACCGAGCAACGCCGACAGTATTTGTCCTTTATTAAACCACTAGGGACTGTTCGTATTCATAAGCTATCGTATACAAATACATAGCTGGCTCTAAATGCTAAAGTCCTTATAAGCCCACTTTTCTGTGAGCTTAGTCTTCGCCTGCTTCCTAAACGGTATTCTCCTTCGAGCCTCTACCTTTCCTCTTAGGAGTAAGCTCCGGTAGCGGTCCTTCAATAAGTTGCCTTCGGGTCTCAGGCGGCGCAGGGAATCTTCTAATTCATCTGGTAGGACCAATTCAAGATCTTTCTCTGGAAGCTTTAGCCGGCCAAGTTGACGGCGCCGGAGCTCCTCATCATTGTCATCAGCGCTGCTGTCGCTCTGTTCAAGGTTTGCAAGTGCCAAGTTTTGTTCGTGCTCACGCTCGGCAACCTCCTTTGCGATTCGTTTGATTTCTTCTAGCTGCGCTTTCCGGACCTTGGTCTTAGCTTCGTGCTTGAGTCGGCGCTCTTCTTCCTTTCGCCTTTGAATTCTGTTCCGTTGTGCTGGGTTTTTGCGACCCGGTCGTTTGGCGCTGACCTTAAGCTCCTCGCCACCGCTCTGGAATCCTTCCCATTCCGAGTCCTCGTCCCACTCAGATAATTCCGCTCGGGCTTCTGCGGCCTCCGCCTCTGCGGCTGACCTAGCGGCAGCTTCCGCTTTAAGACGAGCCGCCTCTTCGGCTTCTAAGCGCTTGCGCTCCGCTTCGACAGCTTTATTGGATTCTTCCTTATAGCGAGCTTCGTAGTCAGCAAAGTCCGGGTTGTAGCTGTATCCACCAGTAGGCTTCGGTACGGCCTTGGGTGTCTTTCCACTCGCTAGTAGCGAGATCGGTTTCTTGGAGAGGGATTTAGGCGCCTTTTTCTTATCGTTTCTGTTGTCTTGTATATCTGTTGGTGTTTCGGGTTTGGCTTCTACTGCCCATGGGTCGAAGGAAGCATCCGCGACTTCTACCGTGGACTCGTGAAAACCATCTGCAACTTTGCGCAACCGAGAAAGCTCTTTCTGCGTGACATATTCTCTCCGCGGTCTCTTGGATGGAATAATACCGTCTGTAGTCTTATCTCCTGGGCGCTTCCGCAATGAAACAGCGGGAATAACCGAGCGTGCGGCAATAATCTCGTCGGCCTTAAGAGGCTTTGAAGTATGCTTTGGGAATTTCTTTGGTAACGAGGCATCGCCTACTGTATCGAGAACGAAGAGCTCTTCGGAGGGTCGCTCAGCAATGACACCACTATGTTATCACGAGGTCAGTTTGGAGA
This sequence comes from Daldinia loculata, assembly GCF_022478755.1. Lineage (NCBI taxonomy): Eukaryota > Fungi > Ascomycota > Sordariomycetes > Xylariales > Hypoxylaceae > Daldinia > Daldinia loculata. Next base: position 41,612 of record NW_026054951.1, read on the forward strand.
AGTAATTAAACGAGAGAAAATTTGCGAACCCTTTGATGATTTCCTCGTTCAACTCCTCAAGACCTTTCTCAACCTCCGTAACATCAACATTCTTCCTCCACGCCTTCTTGCCTTTCCTCGAGGGCTGCTTGTAAGTTGCAGGGGCCTCGGTCGACCCCTTCAATGGTTGTATGACCGGCATGTCTGCGATCTAAGGCACTGGTAAATCTGAAAAATATTATGAATACCTAGGAATTGTATTACTGAGGGCTTCAGAAGCGGAATTCCTAGACTCCGTAGGTAGCGTTGGTGGGGCTATTGAAACTAGAAATTTTTACAGATGCAGGGTCGAGATTTAGTTGATGTTTGGTTGATATGATAAGATAAGAGAATTGGCATGTTTCTAATCCGTACTTCGTACATAGTAAGGTTAGGTCGATCTGCTCCACATATCGTGATTACGTAAAGTCAAAGCAAGACCAATTAACTCGAGTCTTTACTGTGGTCGGAGTGTCGGCCATTCCTCTTTTAAGCAATGGGGCATGCTATCGATTGCCAGCAACAGCTACATGTATTAACGCAGCCCCATATTCAGACCCCAGTCCTAAGTCCAATCCACCAATCTGTTAAGGCTGCAGAGCCCAAGCGCATTTTTCGTATATGGGAAAAAGGGACCGCCTCCTTTTGTATGCGAGGTGGGAAAGAACAACTCTTCAATAAATAAATCGATTTCCTTCCGACCGCTTTTTACAGCGCAACAATATACAGTAAATAATCCCGCAGAGATAATTAATTCACCTTTCTCTCTTTTTCAGTCTTAAAGGAGAGCATCCTTGAGTTCCTACCGACCCGACTTCTAACTTACGGTTTTCTTGTCCGTAGCATCTTGTAGCTCCACGACTCTCAACTGATAAATTGGGTCGACTCTTTTCCGACAACTATTGACCACCACCGCCAACAAATAACATAACGACAAACAGAAATTCGACGCGAACATGGCACAGACTGGAGGAGCAGGTGGTTACAACAACCCGTTGAAGAAATTCAAGTATTATTGCACATCGGCCCATATAGTCTAAGCCTCATCACTGACGTTTACTAGGTTGGTGTTTCTCGGCGAACAAAGCGGTACGCAGTCTACTCTCTAAAACGTCACGAGCTAGCGATAGCCTTCTATATAATCGATTGCGCTTTTGGGTAGTAGCTAATAGCTTGTCGGCTTAGTCGGGAAAACATCCTTGATAACGCGGTTCATGTACGACTCCTTCGATAATATGTACCAAGCTACGATCGGTATCGACTTTCTGTCTAAGGTAGGCTAGGACCTTCAAGCATAAGAGCCGCGGAAGACATAATCTAGGCCGGCTAACGAGCAAGGGTTAGACAATGTACCTTGAGGACCGAACGGTGCGACTACAATTATGGGATACAGCAGGTCAAGAGCGATTCAGGAGTCTGATTCCCTCATACATCCGAGATTCGAGCGTTGCGGTAGTTGTCTACGATATTTCCAGTATGCACCGAAGCTTCCCTAATTCACAAGTTGGACTGCAGGGAGACTAATATGGATGGGCAGATGCGAAGTCGTTCCAAAATACTAAGAAATGGATCGATGACGTACGCGCGGAACGAGGCAACGATGTGATCATCGTGCTCGTAGGGAACAAGACGGATTTGAATGACAAGCGAGAAGTCACCACGGCGCAAGGTGAAGAGGAAGCCAAGAAGAACAACCTGATGTTTGTCGAGACGAGTGCGAAGCTCGGTCACAACGTAAAGAATCTGTTCAGGAGGATAGCACAGGCTCTTCCCGGTATGGAGGGGACGGATGCTGCGGCACAGGCTTCATCACAGAGTAAGTCACACTTATGGTATATAAACCCGGAGAGGAATTATTAGGCTGACGAATTACAGTGATCGATGTAAAGACAAACCCACAAACCTCTCAGCAAGAAGGGTGCGCGTGCTAGTAACGTGCTCGTAGCAGAGGAGAAGCGTCGGCCTTGCAAGGGAAAAGACAGGGACAAGCAGGATATTTCCGTGCATAGCGAATGAATCAACAAGAGATGTTGTATAATACGAATCATCCTACGAAGCAAAGTAACGAGAAGAAGATTAGCAGAACCATTACCGGTATGACGTTTAGTATATGTAATCACCTTTTTCAGGTTTCAATATTTCAATTCAAGCGCCGTTAAAATGGTCTGAAGCAAGCTCTATGCTTTATATACTTGTGCCACAGTAGATTTTTTTTTCGACAGTTTTAAACGTCTATAAGCCATCCTGACTAGCTTTTATCTTCGTATAAGCGACAACAGGACGTAGCCCAAATTTTGTAGCAGCTCCGGAATATCCGGTCTCCTAACCTGAACGTCGTATTTAACCTAACGTCTCTACATTGCCGTCCGACGTGCCGAAGTATACCTTCACAGGCTTCACTCCTTCTATATCCGTGCCCAGCTGCGCTACCTGCGGACCGTTCAGCCCAGAGAAAATGCCCACCTCGAGAACACCGAAGATCTTCTTAATCCGCGCCAGCAAAGCATCCGGCGTCCAGAGTCCCTTGGCAGGGTCCAACTTGTCAGCCTCGCTATTCAGCAGTAGCGTCGGGAACGGCGCGTCGATGATGTGGTTGTGGTTATCCGTGATTGTGCGGATGGAGGTGGGGCCCGAGGTCCGAATCTTGGGATCGGTGCTGCCCAGACGTAATAGCTCGCGACGCACGTACTCGCTGGCCATGGGGGATACTTCAACGGGGACGTAAGTCCAGTTAGTCAGGAGACGGTCGACCTTCTTGCGGCTGTCGGCGACGCAGATGAAAGACTTGGACAGGCGAGAAACAAGCTTTTCCTGGAAGTGACAGGCACCGCCGCCCTTGATGCAGTTGAGCTCGGCGTCGACCTCGTCTGCGCCGTCGAAGTAGATGTCGATGGGTTGGTGGTCTGCGGATCCGGGGTTGAAGTCTACTTCTAGCAGTAGGTCCGGCACCTGCAGCACCGAGAGCCCCGCGTTGTGGATCAGCGCTGTCGAGCCCGATCCCGTCGGCACGAACTTCATCTTGCCGGTTACGGACGGCCCCAGCTCCGCGATAGCTTCCACCACGTACGCCACCGTGCTACCACTACCGATGCCGACGTAGGTAAAGTCCGGGCTGAAATGATTGGCTACGGCCTGCCGGCACGCGGCCCGCTTAGCGGACTCGATGAGATTGGTAGACATTGCTGCCGACGCTATTGTTCTTTGATTTCGTTTTGTTTTCGAAGTAACTGGTGAGAAGATCGCTGCTGGGCGGATGAGCGATAAATGGCAATTCCCTCGGTGTTGCGTATTCTGGCTAAGAGAGGCGAACACGGCGTTGGATATGGGAGCGGGATAGCCTCTAAATACCGCACGTGGATTGGCGAGATGGACTCGGGTAGATGCACTTGCGACAGCCCGCGGTAACAATGGACTCATGAAACCTTGGGTGAGATAAGGGCTGAGGAGAAATTGTGAAAACTCACTCTAGACAAAGAATAAGAGTGCTGGTTTTCTTTCAATTAATTAATTCGGTAGCTGATTTTGAGGTTTTTTTTTTCACTCTTCAGGTTCAGATGAGCGAAATGTTTATTTGAATTAAAGCTCGGAGCCCCACCGTCACGATACCTTCCGTGGTGGTTAATGTGGTGGTGGTGCCACTGGCGGCTGCTGCCATGACGTAAGCACGGACAGGGGTATATAGGGTACATAGAACGGGCATCAAGGGACCCGCCCGATCTCCGGATCTCATATGTAACTGAAAAGGCTGACTCAGCCATGAGGCTCAACACCTAGACGACCTCCTTTAAACGCATTTACAAGACTGTTTTCACACCATCTTCGTACTGTGTCACTTATCGTAGATCTACATACCATGCTGCTGTCATGGTCACATTGACATGTGGAAGTATAAATACCTCCTATATCATAGCACCCCACACTAGAAAGTATACAATACAACATCAATCATAACAATGTGACAGCTACAAGGAAGGCATTAAGAATACCTACTCGGGTCAATGATATATAGATCAAGCCAAAGAGCACCGGCTATTTAGGTAATTCGTTTAGTCGTATAGGGCCATTGCGGAATGAACCGCGTGCTGGGAATGATGTTAACTTTGCAATTTCTCAAAAAAATTATAAAACATGTTACATATGAGTCGCTGGACTCTCTTTATCGTTGTACCAAATCTTACACTGCCTTGATTCATACCACCACTCGAGCGTTCCTTGCCAACCTAACTCGAGCCATTCATAGGTCTCCATGTCTTTCGGAGGGAGTAGCTCGATCCTTGCTAGGTACGGGAACTTATGTTCTGCATAAGTAAACCCTAGATATAACGCAGGAAAATCTGCGACTTTTATAGTCGTGCAAAGACTATCTAGTCGAACCTCTCCAACACAAGCCTGGCAATTATTAGGATAACAGATGAGAAGACCAGTTATTGATAGATGAGCCTTATGTCTCTTTTGGCAAGGTATGATTCCGATAATATCCTGCAAGGAAGCAGAACTGTATAAAATTGGCCCGGAAGTGTACGGACGTGGAGATATATGAGAGATGGATGGCCCAGGTGTTTGGTCGGCGGGTGAAGTCGTAGCCAATTTCCTACTTCCCCATTGCGAATAATCCCAGTATATTCGATCTGGTCCCCCTGATGCTGCGAATACTCGTGACCAAACAGCCGGAGGCCGCCAAGGATTCAGATGAGGTCCCATTGTCATCACTCGACCCCTATTTGTGCTGACCTGGTGGAAGGTTAGATGGAAGTGTAAACATGACAGATTGTCTTACCACTATGCTGCAAAACGAAGCAAATATATCGGCGCCCCACCATATAGTCTCAATGAATTCACCATCGTCGAAAGGTAAGTACGTCCAAACTACACTCCTTTGGCGACGGTCTATGTGACGGTAGAAAGAGATATCCTCATTATCTCTATGGGCATGAAAGAAAAGCATACAGCCTGCCCAAGCTAAGGAAAGCCCAGTAATCGCCTCATTATTGCACTCGAGTGAAGCCATTTGGAACAGCGTGTTCGATGAGCCAGGTCAGGTCAGATAATTGTAAAGACTTGACCTTATCCGAGTCAGGTCAAATATATTTAAAAATGAGGTTTACCTGGCTGTATTGTGGGCTTGGCCTGAGGCACCTATTTTATCGATACAGGCAAAAATTTAGGTAATCAAAATCTACGTTATCCAATTGGTCAGATTTGAGGTAATCTAAAATAATACCCACTCAACCCCATTTTTAACGCTTTTTTACCTATTAAAACACCAAAAGGTTATCGTGACTTTAAAAAACACGATTAAAGATAGCCTCATTACCTTATACGTATCGGGGTACGTACCTTTTTTTTTTTTTTTTAATAGCTTATTATTACGTTAATTGTAATAAGGTGCCAGAAATAACCTTGTATTTACTTTAATATAAAACGTTGCCGATCATATAAACAAATATTGTCAAGTAGTTTGCTTTAAATCAACCAATCATATCTTATAAATATATGTAAAAGTAGGCCTAAACAGCCTTAACTTATCTGCCTATTAGGCAAATAAATTTTTTTTATACCTGAACTGTATAGATATCCCGAAAAAGCTATCTACCCAGGCTAGGTCAGGTCAGGCCCGAGTCAGGTCAGGCTATTAACTGACTTATCGAACACGCTGATTTGGAATATGTTGCGCTCTAGATTCTCGCGCCTCTGTGGGACAAGGCTATGGAAATGAAGGGGCTGGATTTCGCGCGGTGGCATGGGTGTTGACCACAGAATGACTTTATCAGATTTGGGCGTAGCGGAGACATTTATACGTCGAAGCTTGCATCCTTTAAGTAGACATCAGATTAATTTCGCAGTTGCAGTGTAAACCCAGGGGAGGGAAAGTTTGCTTCTCCATTATCACAACACTAGGGGCCGTGATCTTCGTATCTGATCTCTTATTATGCTGTTTGAAGTTTAAGGATGGCCATTTGCGGTCAGACGATCAATGGCAGTCAGCTATCGCGATTTTCTTCGATATTCTCCAAATTGGTCTGTTCATTGCGGGTGGTATACTTAATAGTAAAGCAAGTTAGCCTAGAAAGCCGCCGTACGAATGGCTCAACTTAGCCAACCTTTGCGTTCTCCAGCTCTTTACTGGTACAAATGTAGGTAGTCACCCTTATGCTTCTTTTTGTCTTTGGGACTACTAACTCGTGGTCTATGAAGCTTGTGCGTCTTTTCTACGTATTACGGAACATCCTGTGGATAACGTGGGTGACGTACGGAGCAATCTTTGCCGTGACAGCATTGGAGGTTTTAATATACGTTAAATGGTACGTTAGAAAACCTCATAGCCTGTATCCTGACAGTCTTGCTGATTGATTGTAGGCATAATTTTGAATGGTACCTATATGGTCCTGTCCTTCTTGTCCTTTCACTTATATCTATCGCATCTGCAATTGCGGTCTATAACATACTTCAGCAACATAACATGGCAGGAGGAGTCCGCCCCAATATGGTTGTTTTAATGAAACTGTTTTTGAGAACAAAATTAGTGGTCGTGTCGTGCGAGATAGCTGGGGGAGCAACACTCATGGCTTGTTTAGTCCAGGATCAGAAGGGGCTTGAGCTGCATATTCGTGAGGTTTTCATCATGGTACGTTTTCGTGTATTCATATACAGTCATGTGCGAATATAACATGAACTAATATCGTAGCAGGTTTGTCTATGTGCCGAGGGTGGCTTTTCGCTCTCTTTCTTTTCGAAGTCGCTTCGCCATCGCCTTTATCAAAAAGTCAAGGCTGCCGCCAGGAAAGTTTCCATAAGACAACCCTCGACTAATGATGACGAGGCTACAAATTTAGTTAAGTTCTATCCAAGGGCAGAAATACGGGTTCCACCACGTAGTCATCAGAAGAAGGGCTACCTAGGTAATAATGACGCTGGGGAGCCTGCCTAACTACCATAAGGGGTTTCGATGGTGTGAGGATCTTTTGTTGAATCTATCATACTCGATTTCAAGTAAATACACTATGTTTACCATACTGGACAATCCTTTCTCTACTCTGCCCTGGGGACGGTCTTCTGTCGACCGAACACATCCCAATTAATGCACTGGAGAAGACCTCCAACACAATAATATATTTAAACCAACAACCTTTAGCGTCTAAGGGCGTGGCCCTGCTACTGCCTCCTGAAGGCCGGCTGAGTTGTCGTAGTTTAGCCCTCCCTACCTTCTTTACTCCCAAGTACCTACATGAGTCCCTACGCATGAATATTGACTATCGATTAATGAATAATGCAATTTCAGAAGTACAAGTACAAGTGTCCTGTAACAATATACTTATTTTGATGTTCCCATTTTCGGAAGGCTAAATATCGACACGGGGACTCGATATGAAATTATTCGAGTCCTGAAGATCCGTCCCCCAGCATTTGCGATGCATGCACACTGGAGCCGACCATGCTGCTCGGCGTATCTCGTTCCGTCTAGATGCTTATCATCCAAGGTAATCGTTCCTCAAAGTGTGTCGGCAATACAGGAACCCAAAGGACCCAAAGGACCTAACAATGCACAAAACGCGAGGCGGACATAGGTGCAACCTTGATGTTCCATTCTGAGGACTTGGAAAAGGATAATATGACAGTGACTGATGATCCTGATGCAGTCTTCATTGCTTATGTATGCCTGTTCGTTGTAAGCATTTGAGTTGCCATTTTTCATCATTTCTAACATCCCTTGACTTTTCAACCCCTTGACTTTCAACCCCTATTTGGGCTTGGCTCCACAATTACCACAGGCGACACCCACCGGCTTGCCACCACAGGCATTACAGACGTTATCTCCCATAGCAAGGTGAGTAGATAGTTTAGCTGGGGATATAATCTAATCAACATCGAAGTATTGTCGACTTGAATATGTCAATGTTGAAGGGTGCGAGTATATCCCGCAATTTTTCGAAATTGTCCGGTCTATTTTTAAATACCTCATACATGGACACAACACCTTACTATGCATGTAACCTAGGAGGTGTTACCTTAAGAGGTAGGTAAGAATGTAACATGCGGCATACATGTGACTCGAGCTTTTTGTTCTTTTTGTCCCTTTTTGTCCTTTTTGTCTCCCACGTCGCAATCAGTCAGCGTTAGTTCCCCCTTTTGCAACTTCATCACATCCGCCAATACCTACATCATTTACGAAAAGCAAAATGTCCCAGGGTAATGGTCAGCCCACTCCCTGGTATTCTGTGGTGGACGACATTGAACATCATCTCGCCGAGATAGATCATGCAATTGAGGTCATTGGGAGACACAAAGTTTGTACCCGAGTCACACCTCCCAGTTAAGCGTAATCCTAACATACACCCCTTTGCGGGCTGAAATACGTCGCTTGATAGGCACGATTCTCGAACCAAGGTCTCCTTCGACCCAGTCCTCACTGCTTGGCAACGAAAAATCAGTTTTCTCTAATCCCGAGCAGCCTCGCCTCCATCCCAACCCTACTGATGACAACGAACAATACTGCCCCCATCCCGACTGCAACAAAGGGCCATTCGATGGAAAACTTCTTCGTCGACACTACCAGACCCGTAATGCCTCCATCTTTTGGTTTGATCATTGGCGAGCCGAGCTGATATAGTGTAGACGTTTACTGCTCGGATGTTTCAAGCGAGGATGCGCACTGCGCCCGCTGCCGGAAGCCGTTGAGCAGGGTATCCATCTTCAGCAGGATACATGCAAAATGTGTAGAGCAGGTGTCGGACCAGCTCCCCCAAGGTATAATTGGGAAGGCGTTAAAGCAAAGACATCGTATAATTCAAGCCTCGAACAACCAGTTGAGTGCTGCTTTGCAAAATAAGAAAGGTCCACCAAAGAATTCGATGAAACGTGGACAGGACCCCGAATATGAAAAGTCTTCGCCTAAAATGAGGCGTACCGAGGTTGTAGATGCGTCTTCTACTCTACATATTCCTCGGGTCGATTCCGGAAGGGAAACTAGTTTTTCGAGTTTGTTCTCACACGCCATGTTTTTATTTATTTATTTGATGCTGAGAAGACAATAGCAAGTTTCGTACCTGTCGCTCCAGGCTTGTCATTCCCGCCAAGCAAGCCTGAGTTGGCTAGTAACTATACTGGAACGTTTCCGGCATCGATGACCTCTGGATTGGCATCTCAAAATTTCCCTAGTTCTCAGAGCACGACAGACCAGTACGATGGACGGCTATATCGGCGAAGTTTGACGATGGTTGTAAATCCGATGGATGGGCTATATTGACCCGTACAAGAGGATGCAGTGCATTAGTAGGTTATTTTCATCTGTAAATAGGTTGCATATCAAGAGCCGTTCTTAGAGGCCTTTACGAATATAAAGTTTGTCTTGATCCCACGGGAATTTAACTCGTCAACCTTTTGCTTGAGGATTTCAGACTCGCCAAGTTTCATCTTTCCCCAGTGACAGATCTCTGCCTCCGATGCATAACCAATAGCGATTTGTTGTCCTTTAAGAATTGTCCAGCCGACTCGACCGTCTATAAGTGCACTATGACAGGTAAGTTTCCAGGACCAAAACAGGGTTAGTACCAAGCTTACAATCCACCTTCTGTCATATCAACCAAGACTTCTGTGATGCCTTCTCTACTCATTTGGTCACGAGATAATGTAAGAATACCAAAGTCACACATGGTTTTACCCCGTAGTCCTTGTTCGTGGGAGCCCTCGAATAAAAGAAACTGCGATCCGGGGGACCATAGAAGGACGAGAATGACTTGCATATCGGGACCATCGAAAAAGAAGTAGACTTGATCGGAAGGAAGTACATCGCCACGGTATATCTTAGCGAGCCCCCAGCGAGGTTGATTGACGCTCGACTCGACTACAGCCCGTATGTCCTGAAGAGGATGAGACACTGGTACATACAGAGACTAGTTGGGCTGACCTTATTAAGAAGACTATTCTCGGCACAGAACTCCAAGCCTTCTGGGGTTTTGAAAGGTAGCGTTTCCCCGAAGCAGACAACCCGATCTCCTGTTGGTGCATCTTTCACAATATAAGCGCCGGTCTTTCTAATAGATTCTCTTGCGTCATGTGTAGAGAATGAGCATTGTGAAGCCATAGCTAAGGTTTGCGATGCCCAACCGTTAAAGAAGCCGAAGTGTGATCCCCGTCTTTTTTTTTCTTTTTCTGTTTCCTTTTTCCTTTTTTTTTTTGCCTTCTTCTTTTTTCCACGCGATGTTTTATCGCGGGGCACTGCTTAAGCAGCCATGTTATGGTGGACGGTTAGGACATTTGTGCCAAAATCAGGAAAATGGGTCGGGGCTTTTTAAAAAGGATAATATAGCAGGTGTACAGTATATTATACGGAATATATATAAAATAAAATATATAATTTTTTTATTATTTTATATTAAATAAATATAATTTGGTTAATTAAATTAAAAGATTTAATTGTTAATTTAAATTTTTAATTATTTTATATATATAATATATTTAAATAATTTTTTAAAAATAATAATTTAAACGTTATAATTAATATTATTATATAATTTTAATTAATGTAAAAACAATGATTTAAATTACATTTAAATTGGCTTTTTAATTATTATATTATAATAAAATTAAATAACGTTTGTTTAAAAAAATAAACACGTGATTAATATTTTTTAAAAACATTTTAATAAAATTATTTTAAATAAACTTTAAATATTTTAATAATAATATAATATTTAATACATATTATATAAACATATAATTTAATTTATTATTTTTACATTAATTAAAATTATTAAATAATATTAATTATAACGTTTAAATTATTATTTTTAAAAAATTATTTAAATATATTATATATTATATATTATATTATCGTAATTTAAAATAATAACGCCGTTAATTATAAATATATAATTAAAGTTTATATGTTAAACACATTTTTTAAATAATTATTATTTAAATAATAAAAATTATTTAAATCGTAACATTTTAACGTTTTTAAAGTTTTTTATAACATTAATTTATTTTAACTTTTAATTTTTTAAAGTTTAATATTATAAAAAATATATTATTAATTATTAATTAAACGTATTTTTATTTATAATATAATAACTTTAATTAATTTTAATTTTAAAATTTAAGTTTTTAATTTATTTAACGTAATATTATATAATATTTTTAATTTAATTTAAACTTGCGTTTTATTATTAAATTTAATTTAATTTTAAAATTTAATTTAAAATTAACGTAAAGTTACATTTATATAAAAAATGCGGTGTAATATTATTTTAATGGTTTAAATTAAATTCGTTAAAAATTAAATTTATGTTTAATTACGCCATAAACGCTATAAAACGCCTGGCTTGTATAATTATATTTATAAATTATAAATGTAAATTTTAACGAATTTTAATTTAAAATATGTTTAACATGTTTAATTACATTTTAAAAAGTTTTTTTTAAAAAAAGTTAAATATTAAACTTTATATTTATAATAATTTAATATTTAATAATAACGTATAAAATAACTTTTATTTTTATAATTTAAAATTAATATTTTACTTTTTTTATTTTTTTATTTTTTTATATATTTATATAATATTACGTTATAATATTTTAAGTTTTAACATTTAAAAACATATAATAATATATTAAAATAATATTTATATTTATATATACATTTATAATAATGTATAATATATTTTATTTTTTTATGATTTAAAGTTAATATTATATTTTTTTTATTTTTTTATTTTTTTTATATATTTATATAATATTACGTTATAATATTATAAGTTTTAACGTTTAAAAATATATAATAATATTAAAAATGTTATATTAATATTTACATTTACGTGTTTATATTTATAATTACGTTTTATATTTATAATTATTTTTAAAATACTTTTTATTTTTATAATTTAAAGTTTTTAATTTAATTGTTTAAGTTTTTTAATTATTTACATGTTTATACGGTATTACGTTATAATGTTATAAGTTTTAACTTATTTTAAATGATTTTAAATTAAATTTTTTAAAATTTTTCGTTTATAAAATTGTATTTTTTTAACCACATTATTTTTTTAACCACATTATTTTTTTAATTAATTATAACTTTTTAAAAAAATTTTAAAACTTTAATTTAAAATTATTTTAAACACGGTTTTATTAAAAATCGTTTTTATTTTTTAAAAACATTATTAAATTAATAAAATTATTAAAAATAACAATATTAACGCGTTTTTATAATAAATAATAATTAATTATATAATTATATTAATTTTATTATTAAGTTTATCGAATTTCACGCATTTTAAATTTTTTAAAATATTAAAAATGATTATAATAACGGTCGTAATAACGGTTATAACACCGGTTATAATACCGGTTATAACACCGTAACCGTAACACGTAATAAAACCGTATAAATATAAAAAAAACCGGAAAAGTTTAAATAATAAAATAATAACTTTTAAAATATTTTATATATAATTATAAATGTTATTATAATGTTAAAAATGGTTAATATTAACCGTAATATCGGTTATAACATACGTTATAAAATTTAATATATAAAAAAACGATATTATATAAATATATAAAATAAAAACACGGGAAAATTTAAATAATAATATTATAAAATTATAATTAAAATAAAAAACATTATTTTATATATATAATGTTAATTATAATATTAATTATAATGTTATAATATTATAATATTAATTATAATATTTTAAAAATTAAATAATTTTTAACGTTTTAATTTAATATATAAAAACGTAACGTTATACGTATATATAAAAAAGTTAAAAAAATAAATTAAATATATTATTAATTTTAAATTATTTTAATTAAAGTTATTTTATACATTATTATAATATTTTAAAATATTATAAATATAATTTTTTATTGTTTATTATTAAATAAAAAAATAAATAACGTTTAAATTTAAATAAATTTTAAATTTAAATTTGTTAAAATTTATATATATGTTTTATAAATATAAATATATAAATTAAACGTTACGTGGCGTTTATAACGTTTAATAAACGGGTAAAACTTGTTTTAATAAATTTAAATTTAAAAATTAAAATAAATTTTAACGTGGTATATTTATAAAAACGTTATAACCGGTGTTATAATTAATGTTATAACCGGTATTACGGTTAATTATTATTTTAAAACGTTTAAAACGTTTAAAACGCGTATATTTATTAATAATAAAATTAATAAATGTTTTAAATTAATTAAAACTTATTTTAATTATTGTTTTTAATATTAAATAAAATGATATATTAAAAATCGTTTAAATTACTTTAAATTAAAAATGCGAAATTTGTAAAAAAAATAAGTTAAAAATGTAATTGGTTAAAAAAAAATGTAACGGAAAAAGTATAACGAAATTTATTTTAATAAATTTAAATTAAAATTTATTAAATTAATAAATTACGTTTATTAACATTTAATAACGTTATAAACGCCATATAAACGCTTGGCCCGTGTTATTATATTTATAAGTTTAAAATTTAAAAAAGTAATATAAAGTTAAAGTTTTAATGAATTTTAATTTAAAACATGTTTAACGTGTTTAATTATAATTAAAATAATTTTTTTAAAAATTAAACTTTATATTTATAATAATTTAATATTTAATAATAACGTATAAAATAACTTTTATTTTTATAATTTAAAGTTAATATTTTACTTTTTTTATTTTTTTTACATATTTATATAATATTATATTGTAATATTATAAGTTTTAACGTTTAAAAATATATAATAATATTAAAAATGTTATATTAATATTTATAATTACGTATTTAAACCTATACATACATTTATAACTACGTATAAAATAATTTTTTTTTTAATTTAAAGTTAATAATTTAATTATTTAAATTTTTTTATTATTTTACATGTTTATACGGTATTACGTTATAATATTATAAGTTTTAACGTAATATATTTTTAAAAAAATGTTATAATTAATGTTATAACCGGTATTATAACCGGTATTACGGTTAATTATTACTTTAAAATGTTCGAAACGTTTAAAACGTATATATTTAAACGTTTAAAAAGTTAAATAAACGCATATATTTATTAATAATAAAGTTAATAAATATTTTAAATTAATTAAAATTTATTTTAAACGTATTAATATTATTATTATTTTTAATATTAAATAATTAATTATAGTAAAAATCGCCCAAATTGCTTTAAACCAAAAATTTAAGATTATTTTTAAAGTTATGCTAAAATTATAATTAATTAAAAAGTTATGTGGTTAAAAAAAGTACAACCGCACAAACGATCTCGAATTTATGGTTTAAGTTCACTGAGATAAAACGAAGTTCGCGTCACTGGTTTAAGCTAGTTAAGATAACTTAACAGTACCTCGGTACCTAGGTAGGTTAATGATTTACCCCGCGCTAAGTAGTCGATTTGTGGCTGGAATATCTTTTTGGCCCTGGCTCTAGCCACGCTTATGAGATATTTAAAGTCTCGTAATTACATAATGCCCCAACTACTGGATCTACTCTCACTTATACATATCTACCTAGGTACCCATGAGATAGACCTCAGTGAACGCGACTACTGTGCCGTTGCTCTTGCTAAAGGCTGTTTTCGTACCATTCCGGCTCAAGCAACAGCACCTACTAGCGTTACTGGGTACCAGTACCTGGGCCAACAATGGTAAAGAAACTTACCTAATGAGCCAGTTTCGTCCGACCTCTGAATCCCGCCGAACCGTCTTGTATTCTTTGCGGAGTCTCACGAATCAGGGGTTGGGCTGGTTAAAATATTAATATAATCAATATAAGCTACCTACACTTATTGTAAATTCGACCGGTATTGTATCCCATGTTTACTCCATAAAGTATTCCCTATTATAAAATCACCGACTTCCATAAGTACTTCACGGCCGTCTCTTAGCATTCCCTGCCCGTATGCGCTCGACTTGTTCTTGCGTTCTAAGCGGGACGCCATGAACTGCCAAGACGTGGTTCCTGAAGCTATCCAAGTCCGGAAAATACATTGTGAAGCACTTGGGATGCTTGCACACTTGACGCTGGCCATTCCGCTCGGCGCCTTCTCTGTACCTTAGATGCTTGTTATAGAAGTGGTCGTTCCACCTGGAATACGTCAAGAGTATCCGGAAGTACCTCCTGGTGGCAGAGAAATAATGCGTCGATCAGGTGCCCACGAAGCTCGAAAGGATATCGTTTAACAGCCTCTTGCATATCAAGCCTTTCGCCGGAATCTAGCCCAAATATCAGGTGCATGATTACATGTATAGATGTTTACATGCGAAGCTGGGTCGAGGTACGTGTACACACACACTTGCACGCACGCAACGTTGAATATGTAGGTATGTATGTACCTATGTACCTTAGGTAGTGTTTACATGTAGTCCTAGGTACGTATATTATATACACACTTCGAGCTCAATCAAATGATTTTAGTGCTATTCTGCTGGTTACTTTATTGAATTTGCTATTCGTATGTAAAGAACCTGAGTATTTCAAACTAGCGCGTACGATGAGTTAAGTCAGGTCAAATACCTACATTAGGTAGTATGTACCTATTAGCTTTGAAAATTTAGACCTTGGGTACCTATATAGCCACCACGCCAGACTACCTCTGATCATGCGGTTGAAGAATGTTGTCAACTTCTCTCGGCTCGTAAAACATACGACGCCACCAACGGGCGAAGACGTAGACATAGTCCGAGAGATCGAGCAATACTCCACCTTTCCAGTTGTCTACATGGGAGCCTGCCTGATGGCAAAAACCAGCACGGTAGAGAAATGTATCAACCGCTTGAACCGTGGCCGGGTCATTGTCCTCTTCTTCAATCCATTCATAGACAATCGCAAAATATTCCCTACCGGGTTGGAAGCTTCGCCTGAATTTACCAACTTGGACAGGGCTCGGACGAACGCGTCTTGGCCAGCCTTCGAGGAGTGAATGAGCATCGATTTTGACCCACCCATAACATTTCCTCATGCGTGGCATCGAGGTCACAGACATGGGTTCATAGTCTACTTTAGACAAACTAGACAACCCAGCCTGTCGGCCTTCGCGGGAAAAGCCGTAAATATTATCTATCGCGTCCTCCTTGGTCTTTGGGTTGGGGTTGATCAGGATAGGCGGAGAGGAACCCGTGACGGCTTCCTCTACTGATGTTTCCATTTTCTGGAGTACGGAGGCATTTATACATTCTCGTTCAACGGCAAATTGTGCAACCCCACCAAAACCTGCTTCCGGATCCCAGAACTAAGTAACGTCGTAAGTAAATGGCCCAGCCGTACCGTCCTGGGAAGTTTCAAAATTAAGGTGCGGCTTACAATTTTCAAGCAATAAGGAATGTCACTCCCTTGAAAATAAATTTTCAAGATACTTCCGTCGAGCCCGCCGTCAATTCTTCTCGAACGTGGCCAGTCAATTGTTTCCAGATTGAAAGGACATCTTCGAAGCTGTGGTCGCTTAAACGCTTTGAAAGAACAATCAGGAGGCAGTCCGTCCATCAATTCGTCGCTGAGGAACGGAATAGATGCAGGCTTTGCTAGCTTTACATTGTGGAATTCCCGTTCCCAGAAAGACGGAGAAGTTCCGGGACCAGCCATAATTGATAAGTAATTGAGAGGTAAATATCTAGGTAATAAAGTGCTAGGTACGTGTTGTTATTAAAACGGGACGCAGTTGGTAGTGGTGATGTAGATTATGGGTGAAGATTAAAAGGAGACATGATAAATACAATATAGAGGTACCTAGGTACTTAGAATATTAGGTAATAAAAGGGGCTCTCGTATTACCCACATATTTCTAAGGCTCTATACCCACCCCCAGTCCCCGACACGTTTCAACATAGGTCATAATGAGGACTTGGCCGTCATGGAATGTGACGAGAAGCTGCATTCGAAGTAACCTGAAGCTTCGTGAATATACCTTCGTGAATATAATTATGCCTATAGGCTATATATGAGGTACATATGTACTCAAACGTAGGTGGCCAGGTTTGAGGGATCGTGATAGTACTTACTAGTTTCGCCGGATGTGCTTCGCTAACGCCGGGCCATTTTCGATGCGAGGAGTTTTGCTGTTTTAGGATTTCAAATAATCCCTACAGTTGGTTAGATTATGTTTGGAGTATGTGGTAATATGTGCTAGATCATCATCACGTTGGAATATTAAAAAGCAGCATTATCCCCCCCAACACTAATCAATCCCGAATTTCCGTCTTACTTTTGCCCTTGTTCTCAACCATTTCCTAGCATCCTCCCATAATTAGATGCTTCGGAATGAAACAGTCACTTCCCGGGCTTGTTTGTTGGTCGATATGAGGGAAAAGGTGTGTAAGAAGTCACTGCAGTTAGCTCACAGCCTCATTGGAGTCGGGTTTGCAAACGTCATCCTTATCACTATAGTTTAGGTACAACCGCCCTTCTGCTCCATCAATATTCTCTTGATGTTGTGATCACGCTAAACGCGGTTAACTAGACCTTGATTTTGCTATTGCTGTTGGTGGGAGACTACTTCATTACCATAGGCAAATCATTCACACCACCAATACCTACTTCAATATCCGAGTGAATGCCGAGTCCGCGAGTTGGAGTTTTCGTGGTGTGGTTAATATTCATGCAACGCTTTGCTCGGGAAAGGCCGCGAGACGATCCAACGAGTGGCGATGCGAGGCCCTCCTGTTGGTTGTGAGATTTAAGCAAAAGGGGATCATCAGGTATAGCTTTGCAGCCCTCCCCCGGCACGTAATGCTACACTGGATACTCAAGTGGATATCATTTCTATACAAGTCCCGGTCTGATTTCCAAGCCCTCTCAGATGATTGTACATCTGACAGTGAAGGTCTATGTCGTGCATGATTCTCTATTAAGTAATTCTTTTGTTACGTTACGGTGGCCTAGTTGCTACTACGTAGATGTAGAGACCCCAAAATATAGGATGGTAAGAAATGCAGGGTATGTTGTGGTTGAAGGGAGAACGCCTTCGCTAGGCACTGTATATTATACATAGGTACATTACATAAGGTAGGGGTACACCTTCACCGCTAAAGTCTAGGCCTTGATTCTCATTAAGCAGACCTTTGAACTACTCCAATCCCATGAAATAGGAGCCATAGTCTTCACCTAGATCATTACACATAAAAAATCGATTTTGTTATTTTTTGTTCTCTTTTTCTTGTTGCTGTTGGTCAATTTCCTTACTGCTCAACAGCAAATCTACGATGCGCGGATGAGCAAAGTAATCATTGCCTATTGACCACTCATCTAACTGTTTTTACTACACAAAAAATCTCCCAAATCATGGCGTCGAGGTCGACAATGGAACACGCCGACACAATATACAATGACCCGAGAAAAGCTTTTGATGATCCTCGACGAGAAGCAATTTTCCGTAGGACATATCGACGTTGGAAGAAGGCTCTTGCTCACGCCAAGTCCACTCCTGTTGATAACCTTTTACACGTGCGTGATCTAGACAGTCTTCTAGTTCGAATACCCGCGCTACCAGCGCGTATCCCAAGCAACTGGGCAGTCATTGAGGGATTTTCAACTTGGGAAAATCAAAGCAAATCTTCAAGTAAGAGTTGTGACTTGCGACAGAAGCAGGATCCAACCCAGGAGCTCTCCCTACGGCAACCATGGTACATCAAGTGCAGTCTATCTACCGAAGCAAGCTTCCAAGTATGGAAAACTTCCAAGTACAATGGATTGGCTCTTCTTGTTCTTGCCTGGGCGTATATTCTAAATATGAGTCTTGCAGAACGGCAAGGTCTTCATTTGCATTTGAAATATCTTCGGTCCAACCCCCGACGAGATTCTTCTTCGTGTGCTTCGTCGGATCCGCTGCGACGTATCGAACTTGCTTATGCGACAGACCAGGAAGTAGCCTGGTGGAAACTCATTAGCACGCCCGGGAGGCCTCAGCTAGGCAAAAAGGAACGAGGTCCGCATCTGCCCTGGACACTCTTACTTGAAGACGTTTGCTCACTAGAGATTATCGGGAGCGGAGTTGCCTCGGAACTTGCGGAACTGCCAACGGCCGCCATAGCTGCCACTTATCTAGCTCGGTTTTGTGCCGCCTGTGGCCTGGGAGATCAAAACTCTGCGGCATTTGCAGCGGCGCTCGCTCTCCCGTCGCGCAGCTTCCGCTCTACGTATACACTGCTTCCCACAATTACTCTACCCGCAGTTTCGTTGCCTCCATCCGTGAATCTCTCTGGATCATACGATACCTATCCTCCTCATTTCGAGTCACTTAGCTATTTCATGACACTCAGCCTTTCCATCCACACCTTCGGTGCTTGCCTGGAAAGTGTAGTTTGGGAGCCGGGTATTGACTGCAACGTTGCAGGAGCCGTGACTCGGGCCATCAGTAAGATACTTGATCCAATCTACGAATCGAGAGACTACGAATTGCTAGCGAAAGTTCTGTCTAGTACAAAAGCGGCGCCTTTGTGGCTCGGTGTTTCCTTGTGTAATTGGGGATATCCCCTTCGCGCTTGTCTTGAGTATGGTGACACTTACACAATTAAATGGGAGGAGATAGCCCCTTGGACAGGCATTTCTCAGTCGTTTCTAGATCTCGAAAACCAGGGACCATATCTACGAGAAGATGATACGGTTACTAGAGCCAATGTTTGGCGCTTGCGTCACGACTGCTTCAATAACTATACGGATGAGTCTTATCATAAGATTCCAAATAACCCGTGGCCCCCTTTTGGGTTTATGCGTTCCAAGGACGTTGATATGGAGTTGCAAAGCCACCTCAGATGTTCACACCACTGGAAGTACCAACATTGGACATGGCTTGTTCCTGGATCTATAAGAGACAAAGGCTATACTACGCATCAACGCAACCCTGAACCTCCGATGCCTTTACCTCTAGAAAATATAAGTATTGGTGACGAAACGGTAGTGGATGAGGAGGATATGGAGGCAATTTGTCGTATTTCAAAATACACAGCCAAAAACGTCTTCTTCTGGTCCCGTGACCAAGTAGAAGAAAATTTCACGCATAATATCGTCGATGAATTTTACCATGGTGAAGAGCCATTGGAGGATGAGCAGAGCGACAAAAAACCAATGGATTTTGGGCCAATATACAAGTGGGTGGATAGAGTAGTAGCACTTGACGAAGATTCCGAAGATGAACTGTCCAGGGAGTAGTAAAAGCAATGTATAGGTAAATGTTTTATAAATGTCGGAATTGAATTCACGAGAATGGTAATATAGGTTTTTACATATGCGATGGTATGCGGCATGTAGGAGTATCTCTCTATTTCACAGTATGTAGGTATTGCAACTTATAGTATTATATAAAGTGGGATATCCTACAATTCTAACTCAATGGCACACATAACGATACTCTAACTATTCCCGTTGGCCCCACTGGGGTGAATTGGGGAATAAAAAAAGCGGCATACTTAACATTGACACAGGAATTTCAATATACCTAAGTCTTCCTTGATCAACATGACTGACCATATTGGCGCTAAGTTAAGTTTCAAATATTGTAATTATATACTCTTAATATATTTATATGGCCTTTTGACCTTTTCAAGGACCTTTTATACACAGCTTAAGCTTTAAACGCTTTTGTCAGAGTTACTCTTATAAACTTACTATATTACGTAATCGGCTAAGCTATTATAAGGCGATCTTTTAACTATCAGTACATGGTAGTAAAGCTCAAACCTAGAACCTTAATCAATACTATTATACACTTGGATCTTTAACACCTTATACGACTGATAGTATCACGAGGCTGAGATCAAAAGGTGTCACCTATTAAAGATGATGTTCTGGGGAACCCAGAACATCATATCCTTGCAGCTTCGTTGCAAGGCCTTGTTTATATCCACAAAAGGATGAAAACCATAAAGGTGATATGTATGATATGCGAAGTATATTATTAAATATGTGGATGTTAAAAATATAAATCATGTTTATAAAGACTTTTACGAGTGTTGCGTGTAGTCGTTACGGCTATCGGCAAAAAATATAAATAAGACGGCAGCTAGCAAAGAAGACAATTACTAATACCGGAAAGATCACCGGCAAAGATATGATTTCATTTGAAACGAAATATTTAATAAGATAGTAATTAAGGTAACGCTCGCATGTTTTTCTTAATAACAACTTCGACAAGTTAAACATGCGTGCGGCTATCGGCCCCTTGGCGTGGACGGCTAAAGTGTTAAAGCTGATTGGCTGTGGAAATATGGGGTTGCCCGATTACCGGTTCGAGATGATGCGAGGTACAACCCGGGGATTTGGTTGGCCAACGATGGCGTTTTCTGACAAAGTGTCAATGGCTATTGGTAGAGTTTAGGAAAGAGTCAAGGCTAAAGCGATTGCGTGATTGCAGTGAATGACGGACTAATTGCATTTGCGGGGCCATAAAAAGTTCCACATTCGGGGTCTGAACTATGTTAGTCGCGCTGTCGCCATCGTCTAGAATTCCCACTTTGCCTTTTCTCAATGTCGGGGAAAATTTATTTCTAGCGTACCGGTACCCAGGCTCGATTTTATATGTAGAGGGGCGCCATCATGTCGTTTCTCTTTGGAAAAGCAGACTCTTCTGCTTCAAAATCAGGGTCCGACATGGCAACGCAGAATATCCAGATTCGCACGCCTGAAGAGGCAGGTAAGTAAACTTGCAAAGTTCTAATAGTCATGAATTTATTTTATTACGTACCTCTTATTATTATACACATATTGTTGTTTGTTGTACCACTAACATTCATTCAAATGTGCCCCGCCATCCAACCAATTTCCCCAATTCCACCTCTTACAGCATTTAACATGACAATTTACACTACTGCTGTATCCAACAGACAGCACACCTCCTTTCCTTCTGCTCCAATTAGCATAAGATTATTCAAATCTTATAAGTCAATACTCTAGGATGGCTAATTGTCTTAAATATTATAGTGGCACGAATCGCATACCTTACCAGTGATGTCATTGTCTCTGTACAGCCATCGCGGGGTCAAGACTCAACATTCTCTTCCCACCTTAAGAGATATGCTGAAAGAAAAGATCCTAACCTGATCACTAAGACAGAAGGTTCCGTGCCAGAAGTATGTTCTCTTATAAATACAACTCATAAGATCTACCAATTGACCCAATGGCCTTATAGATACAATCTATTCGACACAACAACGATCCCCTCCTCTCCGTCTTTGCTCCAATCCGCAGTGGCCGCTTCGCCTCTGTGACCACCACGTCAACCATTCTCCTCCCTTCCGTTGCGCATCTGTACAAGCTAGCAAACTATCCAGTCGTCATCCACGTCGCTCTACACCCGGCTAATTTCCCTGACTACTCTTCTATCACCGCTATCAGGAATTCAGGATGGACATTCTTGCAATCCGAGTCGCTCCAGGAAGCACAGGACATGGCTATTACAGCCCATGCTTTAGCCGTGCGTTCTGGAAAGGGTGTTATCCACTTCTTTGATCCGAGCGCCTGTTCTCATGATAAGCCGATCTCCACGGAAGATGCCGCATTAGTCCGCGACCTGTTAAACTTGGACGATGTTCGCCGGTACCAAGCAAGCTCTGTGTCAGAGTCCGGCATATACGCCGACGACGGAAGAGTTGTTTATGCGTCAGAGCAGCCCGAAAGACGACCGAGTGCTACTCCTAACGCTTTGGCAGACTCGACTATTCTTGGCGCTGCCTCGAAAGCAGCTTCTTCAGAAGGCTCAGAGAAATCCAGCCAGCAAAGCAACTCTAGCGCTCCCCCGAGTGTATCTCCAGCCACGACAATTGATGCTGCACCGCCCCTCGTTACGTCTGAAGACATTTATAAATACGTTACCTCAATATGGGCTCAGCTCAAAGCCGCCACCGGACGTTCTTACAATGCTTTTGAGTGGTCTGGTCCGGCAACCGCAGAGAAGGCAATTTTTGTTTTCGGCTCCGACGCGGGTCTGTTCGCCGAGGCACTCGATGCGGCTAAACCAGATGACATCTACGCCAAGGCTGGATTAATCACAGCCAGATTATATCGCCCATGGTTAGGATCTAAATTAATTGAAGCTATTCCGAAATCTGTGAAGCGTATTGCCGTCTTAGAACAGATTTCACGAAAGACGACGAAATGGGGACCTTTATTAATCGATGTTCTAACATCGGTAAAAAGCGGCTTTGGCGGCGTTGAGACCGTCGTTGGCCATCAATTAGGCTATATCACCCCTGATACGATCCACCAGGCCTTAAGAGGCATCTTCCAGAATCTTGCTTCTGAGAAGCCTCTGCAAAACTTGGAAGTAGGGAAGACGAGTGGTCCGGAGGATACCAAAGTTTACGGCCTAGAGCAACCGAAACTAGAGACCGCCTACACGAAAATACTCGACCAATTGTTTGGCAACCGAGCTTACATAGCGAATGCCCTCAATTCTAACAATGCTGGTGTTTCGTCCACGATAGCAGCTAGTCCGGAATTCGGATTTGGTTCTCTCCTAGCACGAAAGGAGCACCGCCAAAGATTCATCAAGAAGGCCAAACAAGCCGCGAGTACAGGGTCTTTCATTACTGAAGCCCCGGTGAACTGGCTGGCAAAGTGGGCCGGGAATGCCGAGGATGCTAAACAAGCTGGAGAGCTTGCAGATGATGTAATTGCTCGACTTGAGACCGACGGGTCTTCGATTGCACGTGAACTTCTGTCAAGCAAAAGTCTATTCCGAAAAGAGTCTTTGTGGCTTGTTGGGTCTGACGCTTGGGCGTATGATCTTGGTAACTCTGGTGTACATCATGTCCTTGCGTCTGGTGAGAATGTCAATATGCTCATCATCGACTCGACTCCTTACTCGGAACGAGCTGCAGCGGATGCCGAGAGGCGAAAGAAGGATATCGGTCTATATGCCATGAACTTTGGTAATGCCTACGTTGCATCAACTGCTGTCTACAGCTCATATACCCAGGTCCTTCAAGCTATGCTTGAAGCCGATAAATTCAATGGTCCTTCAGTTGTGCTTGCCTACCTGCCATACTTCGGCGAGCACGACTCTCCCTTGACCGTTCTCCAAGAGACCAAGAAGGCAGTAGACCTCGGCTACTGGCCTCTATACAGGTGGAACCCCGAGAACGAAGATAAGGGAGAACCCAACTTCTCTCTGGATTCCGAGCGGGTTAAGAATGAGCTGAAAGAGTTTCTGGCAAGAGATAATAAACTAACTCAACTCATGCGGCGCGAACCGGTATTTGCTGCAAGTCTATCTCAGGATTTTGGCACAGAAGTTCGCGCACAGCAAAAGCGAAAGGCTCGGGACGCGTACAATGAGCTATTAGAAGGTCTCTTCGGTGCACCTCTTACAATTCTATTTGCCTCTGACAATGGAAATGCGCAGTCGTTAGCCAAGCGTCTTGGAACCAGAGGTCGCGCCAGGGGCCTGAAGACTATTGTGATGGCGATGGAAGATTATCCCGTTGAAGATCTACCAAAAGAAGAAAACATTGTGCTTATCACTTCGACAGCTGGCCAAGGAGAATTCCCGCAGAACGGCAAGCCTTTCTGGGATGCCATCAAAGATAATACTGATCTAGACCTCGCATCAGTAAACTATTCGATTTTCGGTCTTGGAGACAAGCATTATTGGCCACGAAAAGAAGATAGAGTTTATTACAACAAGCCTGCTAAAGACCTCGATAGGATATTCGCGAATTTTGGCGCCAAGAGACTCTCTGAAGTAGGACTAGGCGATGACCAAGATCCCGATGGATACCAGACTGGATATGCGCTATGGGAACCCCAAATATGGCAAGCACTCGGCGTTGCAAACGTCGAAGGCCTACCAGAGGAACCAGCACCCTTAACAAACGAGGATATTAAGCTAGCCTCAAACTATCTTAGAGGTACTATCGTAGAGGGCTTGAGAGATACTACCACTGGAGCTATCTCTGCTTCCGACCAGCAGCTTACAAAGTTCCATGGCACGTACATGCAAGACGACCGAGATATTCGTGATGAGCGAAAAGCCCAGGGGTTAGAGCCCGCCTATTCGTTCATGATCCGTTGTAGATTGCCCGGTGGCGTGGCTACACCAAAGCAATGGGTCCAGATGGATGACATCAGCACAAGTCTCGGAAATGAGACCATGAAGCTCACTACGAGGCAAACATTCCAGTTCCACGGCGTGGTGAAGGGAAAGCTTAAACCAGCCATGCAAGCTATAAACAGGTCTCTAATGACGACGATTGCTGCCTGCGGCGATGTCAACAGGAACGTCATGTGCAGTTCTCTTCCTACTCAGTCTCAGTACCACAAGCAAGTCTGGGCTTGTTCGAAGACGATTAGCGACCACCTTCTACCGTCTACTACTGCGTATCACGAGATCTGGCTCACAGATGACAATAATGAGAAGACGCAGGTTGCCGGTAACGCAGTCCAAGACTTCGAACCTCTCTACGGACCCACCTATCTCCCCCGAAAGTTTAAGGTTACAATCGCCATTCCACCGCACAATGATACGGATGTTTATGCTCATGATATCGGCCTAATTGCCATTAAAGGCGACGATGGTCAATTAGAGGGTTTCAACGTTCTTGCCGGAGGAGGAATGGGTGCAACCCACAATAACAAGAAGACCTATCCCCAGACCGGTCGTATGATGGGCTTCGTCAAGACTGATGAGATTCATATTGCCTGTGAGAAGATTATGTTAGTGCAGCGGGATCATGGTGATCGCAAGAACCGAAAGCACGCTCGACTAAAGTATACTATCGACGATCTCGGCGTCGACGTCTTCCGCTCTAAAGTGGAGGCCTTATGGGGCAAGTCATTCGAGCCAGAACGTCAATTCCACTTCAAGAGTAACGTCGACACGTTCGGCTGGCAAAAAGACGAGACTGGCATGAACCATTTCACATTCTTTATCGAGAACGGCCGAATCGAGAACACTGCTGATTTCCAGATGAAGACTGGTTTGCGCGAAATTGCCAAGGTCCACAAAGGCGAGTTCAGATTGACGGGAAATCAGCACTTGACCCTCAGTAACGTTACAGACGAAGATCTTCCACATATGAAGGAACTTCTAAAGAAGTACAAGTTAGATAATGTCCAGTTCTCTGGATTGCGTCTCAGCTCCTCGGCCTGTGTCGCCTTCCCCACTTGTGGTCTCGCTATGGCCGAAAGTGAGCGCTACCTACCCGAACTCATCACTAAGCTTGAGGGTTGCCTCGAGGAGAACGGCCTAGGCAAGGAGTCAATTGTTATGCGAATGACGGGCTGTCCGAACGGCTGTGCTCGACCCTGGCTGGCAGAGGTTGCCTTCGTTGGCAAAGCCTTTGGCGCCTATAATATGTACCTAGGCGGTGGATACCATGGGCAGCGGTTGAACAAGCTATACCGGTCAAGCATAAAGGAAGATGAGATATTGGCTATCATGAAGCCATTACTGAAGCGTTATGCCTTGGAACGCGAGGAGGGTGAGCACTTTGGCGATTTCTGTATTCGAGCAGGCATCATCGTAGCTACCAAGGGAGGGCAGGATTTCCACGACAACGTAAGTTAACACACCACACAAGTTATTATTGCTTCTTCTTTCTAACGTATCCTAGGTTGCCGAAGAAGACTTCGAAGACGAATGATTTTTTCTATTATCTAAATTAGAGCATGAAGCATGTAAGCATTGCATCAAGGAGTGGCGTTAGAGGAATCATGTATATATTTTTTATTTCAATATATGTTCACAGTTAACTACCTTCTGTTACCTTATGGAACTTGGAGTCTCTTTTAATGTGTTAAAGTGTTAATGTGTCTCGATGGCCAATGAATAAACATTAGGTACTTGGGTAACTTTGAAGATAACGCAATTTCCTTTAGTGACTTGATGTGTAAGAGAATAGTTTTCTTAATAATATCCAGGTATTAGCAATGAAGCTAAATACGAGGCACGGCTTAGTATTTCTTAATAACCCTTTACCACGACATTGAAAAGTTATGGGATTACCTAACCTACCTACTTATAACCTGGTAAATAGGTTTTACATTTGATGTCGGGTACTTAATTCGTACCTGAGCCATGGCGCTTTAAACCTGAGCCTGACCGGAGTCGTACACCTGAATGACAGTATGAAATAAGAAACTGACACTGTATTATTGTGCATAAATAGGTACCTAAGTACTTAGGTATTCAGGCATTTAAGTAGAACTCAATGTTTTAAACGGTAGTTAGTAGATGTTCCACCGTTTTTAAACGGCCATCATGTTGGTACATACCTTTCCATATGATTTTACTAGTAAAAGTTTGTATTTTTTTATACGTATACTTTAACTGCCCAGTCAGTACGTGAACTTCACGTGACTTATTACTTAAGCCGAATAACACGTGACATACCTAAACCCTTAACGACTTATTTCTTCGTTCATCTAATTTAAGTTGCCATTACTCGAAGAATTTCTCGTTGGCAGGAGGTAAGATGTCGGTAAGTAAGGTATACATGTGAATAAGAGAAGCTTACTGTTATGTCCTTCCGCAATACTCATGTGAAAATCACAACGAGATCGGCCTCAAGTGACTCCGGGTAGCACCCGGTTGCAGAACGTACTAGATAATCTACCAATAATAGTATTGGGGGGAAGCGGAAACTGGGACGAGAAGCATATTAAACCGTGATGTATAGTGCTACATTGTCCTCGTGTTGGCACGGGTAAACATGCAAGACTTGGTCTTACGTGCCATCCTAAGAGTTGCATGACTCTGAGTCTTAGGACGCCAAGTTGAGGTTGCAACTTGTTGGAGCCAGGTTGATCGGCGGAATTGCCTATTTTTCGGAGCAATCCAAAAGAGTCTTGCATGTACATATGAGGGGAAAATAAACATCAGGTAAAATAGATTTCCGTGTGAAATGGACCTGGAAGGCACGGAAATATCTTCGTGATTCCGCTAGGGACTTTGGCTCTCAACTATCGGAGCCCGTGGCAATACATAAAAAGGTTATCCTTTGTTCTAGTTGGCTCACCTTAGATTACAGCAGGGCTAGAGTACTGTTGTTATGGCTTGATGAATGTTCGAATACCACAAGGTAGATTTAGTGGGTATTTCGAAACTCCAATAGTGTCCTACACTTTTTGTTTACGCTAGGGCGGAAAGGATGTGATGAGATGGATATTAAAACCAGCTTGTCACTGGAGATAGTGGCGTGTACCTATATGTGAGACGTGAGTGAAGCCGACGGCTACAACACTTACCAATTGCATCCTCCCCTTTCCCTACGGATGGAGTCGGTACAAAGGGGTTACAGCTAACAGCATATGCATCCCGGAGACCCACTCACCAACAGTAAATCATCACCAACGTACTCATAGCAATTTACCCTCAGATTTAATAGATAGGGGCAGGAATACCTCGCGAAAGAGTGTCAGGGGTATGGAAGAAGAGCCAGGTGACTTGCAAATAGGTCGTATTGGGCGGCCTCAAACCAAACTATTCCTACCCTCCAGTAGGTAGAGTCCCAGACGGAAATAGACAGGACGGTAAGGCTAACTTCCTAGGAAGTTATGCTCGTGCTTGGAACCTTTTTCCATACACTTCCCTAGGAATCCATTATTAAGCACATCATCAAAAACAAGGGTGTCTTGCTACTGAACCCTTCCATGTGGTGTGTCCACCTACCCAATGATGTGTCAGGTGCCTCGGGTACCTTAGGTAGGTACATAGTAAGGATAACTTCCTAGGAAGTCAATTTATGCGAGGTGTGGGGGCATGTAAAGGAACGACCGGCCTTTGGGGCCTCCTGAAAAGTATAGAATACAGTTGCAGGGAAGACTACGACCGATGACAGCTATAAAGCCGTTCACTTACCCCTCAACCCTCTCAATATTTATTTTCTGTTTTTCCAACTTGAATACCACACGAAAGCAAACCATACCAAAGTTCTTCATTCTATTTTACGTAGTGTCTCCCCAATGTCAGAAAATACTAAGTCTTTGGCTCGCAAGGGGCGGGGTTCATGCTCGCCAGTCAACCCTATGACCCCTAAGTCACCTTCAGTCGAGCCACTCACTCCTATTCAACTAGAAGAAGATGCTGTCGCTTCGGTCGTTTCCCGCCTACATATCCCAGTGCTCCTGACGCAGCTTATAAAGGCATCGAATGAGCTTGTGGGTAGTGAAGTGCTCGGCCAATTCCTATCCATCTGTACCATTTCTCAGCGAAATGAACTACGCAGAATATCCGAGAAGCTTTATCAGAGTTGTAACGACTTCTGCACCGATGACCAGAATAAAGCTGATGAGATATCAATATCTCAGAAAGACCCCCTTCAACCCAACACCACCGGCAATGACGGGTCAAAGGCCGGTCTCGGAGAACAGCGTAAGGCTAATTTGAGGCCATCCCTCAAGATTGCCCTTCCGTCCAACGACATACTTGATAGAGCCCAATCTACTATTGAGGTCCTACCAGAAGGGAGAAGGGCACTTGACGGCAATTCAAAGTCTCTCACCAGGGAACAGCGTATGTCTACAATATCTACTCCCGATACAAATGGCCAGAGCGAAGATTTAGACTCGTCCACTGAGTCTTTCGTATTATGTTCGAAATCAAACAACCGGAAGTCATCGAATATCCAGCATGCTTCGGAAAGTTCAAATGGTAGAAATAAAAGATTCCGTAGGGCGTCTCGGGGCTCACGGCGGCCAAAGGTTTTACCTCTAAGCGACTCGGACTCTTACAATACGTCTACTGTAAGACGGACATCAAGAGCTCCAAGCCCCGTGAATAATCTCCTCGAATCTAGTCTTCCAAGTCCCGAAGACTCCCCTTTGAAAGGATGTGAGCTAAGGTCTCAGGGGCATCGTACTGGCAAAGGTGATAGCCAGTTACTTCCACCGATGGCTACGCAGTCCAGTGCCGAGTTTGCGATGGAAAGTCTATCCGAGATTCAGGACTTCAAGCTACCAGATAATTCATTAGACACCTACAAGGCTATATTCGCTTCACTAAAGCGCGAACAACAAGATGAGTCGGTTTGGTCAGACGGATCGGAATGGAAGGGTCTAGTTGAAACGGCTTTTCTGGGCCGCCGAAGGAGTTCGATTCACTATGCCCTAACCGCGATGGCACTGAGCCGCTGGTACGACGGCCAGGCAAGGCGGTACTCATTAAAACCCCGCGCAGCTGCAACGGAGGTATCGAGAAGGCTTCTTGGCGAACCCCCGAAAGATTCAACCCAGAAGATAGGGTGGGAATTGCGCCGCAAGCGTCTCACGACACACTTGACGCGCGGCAGGAAATGGGCTAAGCTAGTGGATAGTCTTGGTTTCGGTATTCTTTTCAAGGATGCATGGTGAGTTCCTTGTTATCAATCAAGTTCCATGGGGGAGAAATATAGTACTAAACTTCTCGTAGGACGCTTGTCAAGACGGATGAGCCTTTGCTGATGAGGATCATCGCTTGCCTCCAAATGTGCCCAGAGAAGATGTGTATTCTTCAGCTTCTAGGGGAGCAGATGGATCTGCTGCTTGAGCACGGGCAGACGCGCCCGGATATTCTAGAGCAGTCCCTCGAGAAACAAAAGCTTCTGGATCGACGACCTTCTGTCAAGCTTACTAAAATAATCTCGGAAGGGATTACAGACCTTCAAGCCAGGATGAGGACGACCTCCTCAGAAGGCCATTTTGAAATTGAATCTGCACAGTTTCGGTTTAACAGTGATATTCTAAGTGGTCTAGAGGGGTCGAACTGGATTAGCCATGAGCTGATTTTGCTTTGCATGCATCTGGCCGATAGGTTGCCGCATATTCGCATCGGTTTCTCGGTTCCTATTCATGAAAATATTCGAGGACGAGAACGGAAAGTACTGCGTGATCCCTTTGAAAGGGCTGCCGACCAGATCGAGAAATGGAACAAGGCAGAAAGCGAGGATCGCCTAGTTTGCTTCTTCCCACTTTTCCAGAACGATAACCATTTCAGTCTTCTTGAGATTAACCAGAGGGATGGTCGCATTTACCACTACGACTCTAAAGGATATAAAACTAGTGACATCCAAGTAAGTTTTTTGGCCTTTCGGAATAGGTTCGGTGTTAATTATTTAATAGGCGGCATGCAAAAGGAAATTTCCCAACCTACAGTACATGAATCAGGTTTGTACGATGAACTCTTCCAGCGCGGCATATTAATAACCATAGCAGAAAACCCCTTGTCAACTTGACGATTTTAGCTGTGGCCCGTTGGTCGTTTCAATGGCACGCCGCCGCATGCTATGCCAAGATGTCATTTGCGGTGACATTGGCGAAGAAGATGCCCTGCAACTCCGAGCCGATGCTTTAAGCTTGGTCACAAAAGCTTGGTTGAGCAGCGTCATAATTCCAGCTCAAGCCCCAATGGGAAAAAGAAAAAGGAAATTTCTTACAAAGTACGACGGAGCTTCAATCAAACGGCACAAGGCAATACTGATTGAAGATTAAGTGTTATTGAAGTAATGTATATATATGTAGGTATATAGCGGTTGAACGAAATGAAAATGCACGGCGACATACCCCGATCCTGATTGTCCTTAAGCTTTATGTTGATTTGGTCCAACTACCTGAACATCTACCCGGTAGGTGGTAAGTCAGGGGTAGTTGAGGCTGTGGCTGTGGCTGTGTTTCTGGCTGTGGCTATCTTTTTCTCTCCTCATACCGCGCAGCGACCAATTCCGTACACCATTCCTATTCTCGGAAGTTCGAGCCGTGCTGGCTCCTACCAGTGCCGGCTCGGGGATCAAGCTATGCTGGCTGAAAATGTGCCGGTAGAAGAACTAATCTGTACTGACCTACATTCGTGCTGGCTCGGACTGGTGCTGGCTCAGGAATTAAGTGGTGCTGGCTTTAAGGGTGTGCCAGCTAAGTAAACAACTCGTGCTGACCCACAATCGTGCTAGCACATATCTTCGCTAGTTCACGATCCAAGTGGTGCTATCTCAGATGCGTACCAGCCTTGAGACAAACCCGTGCTGAAACGTACCCGTGGCCAGCCCATACTTACGCTGGCACACATGACGGCTGGTGCAAAAATTAAGATGTACTGGTCCCAAAGATTCACTATTTTAAGTAACAATACCTGGATTTTCTATTTCAGGTACATGATAACACACACAAACTTCCCTATAAGTGTTTGTACCTGAAATGGCCAGTGCTATGGCCATTGTCAATTAACAACGCCTCATAGACCCAACGGTATCTATTTTTTATTTATGTATGTTTAGCGTAAGACTCTGTAACTGCTAATCATTGCGACAATCTCATTTATAAGTCATTTATGCACACAGAGACATTGGAAGAGATTTTTACAAAGATTCAAATATACAAGTCGGAAAAAGTCTATTACATATGACTACTGATTCACGAGTTTAGCTAAGTTTCATACTTTCCCTGCTAGTGATGGCCGTGTGCCGCCCCTTCAACCATCAGCGTGTAGTTTGACTAGTGGTGGAAATGCTGCTGACCAAAATTAAAGCATGGCAACTCATTACTATATCTTGTGTTAGGGTTAACGTTTTCGTATGCAACGGAAGGGTAAATCTTGATTAAGGGAAGGATGTTATTAGCTTCCCAGCATCTGAAACAGGATACAACTGGCAAAAGGCGTCAAAAGACTCTTGATTCCACTTTCGTCCCTAGGAACGCCGTAAGTGGACGCTGTTCGTTTCTGTACTACAACCCGGTCAATAATGCAACATTCTTAGAAACCAAACATTATAAATGTTCTTAAGATGGGAGTAATACCACCGGTCTCGTTGCTAACTCCCATTATCTCACTTATGACTTCCAAAATGGCGCTTCAACTAAATGACTCAAGTGCTCCGGAGTCTCAGTCCAAAGGCATATATTCTTCTATTAGTTCCGAAGAGGGGGATTCTAACCAGCCCATGACAATTGATGAACCTGATGGAGATCAAAACACGACCGAGGAGACCCTCGCCGACTGCGACAAAAATCTACTTTTGATCGTGCAGCAGACAGCAAAACTTAAAGCTGACTCAACGAGATTGGAGTTTGAAGAGCTTTCCTTGAGCGAAGTCCAATCACGAGTAAATAAGATAAAACACTCGCCTGATGAATGGAACCACGTGCTTAAGTCCATCAAACATAGAGTTGAAAAGAAAGACAAAGAATGGGCCAAGGAATATATCAACTCTCATAAGGATGCTATTATGAATTTCGTTGGACAGGAAATTATTAGGGCCTTCGAGAACGAGAAGAAAAAGGCCAAGGTACTTGAGCGGCGTTTGAAGGAGCGTGAGGAGGTGAATCGCGTAGTGAAATTATTGAAATTATTGAAAAAGAATGATGCTACATATTATGATCTACTTGGGGTAGACAAGAGGGCTACAACAGCTGAGAT
Source organism: Daldinia loculata (assembly GCF_022478755.1). NCBI lineage: Eukaryota > Fungi > Ascomycota > Sordariomycetes > Xylariales > Hypoxylaceae > Daldinia > Daldinia loculata. The sequence continues at coordinate 74,951 of NW_026054951.1, forward strand.
CAGGAAAGCTAGAAAGAATTTTGTTTTCATGCTTCATCCGGACCGCAACAAAGATAAATCAGCGCTTCGTTGTACTAAAGGTGCGTTCTGGATCTCGTCTAATTAGGATTCAAGCTAAACAATGCTAAGCCATTAACAATGTGGTTGATGTCCTCTGCTCCAAAGAGAAGCGAGCCGAGTATGACGAAAGTTTACCTAGTCAGTATAAGGCCCCTCGTGTCGATGAAGAAGATCTTTTCGATGAAGAATTTGCCAACGGAGCTTTCGATGATGATGGCAATGATTCTACCGATACTGAATCGGATAGCGAATCGGACAGCGAGTCGGACAGCGAAACGGACAGCAAAAATGAGGCTCCAATGGTGTCGGAAGGAGTAATGAAAATATATTTGGAGATGGGCCAGTCAGTTCTCAAGCCATTTTTCAAAAGGTTGGACGACAAACCTGACACGAAAGGACTAAAGGAGAAATTGAAAGGATATAATATGTTAATCGAGGAGCAGAATCTGAAAAGGAGGATAGATATCCCCAAGCTATTCATGGTGCCCGATACATCGATTCAAAAGTATCATTTCATGGGACGGGATATCATAACCTGGTGGGAGGCGAGGAGATTGAAACCCGAAGAGGTACAGCGGGCTCTACAGAAACTGCAGAATAACTTTGAGGAGGAACGGCTGCATAGCTATCACCAGTGGCCCGCTGAATGGACGAAGCTTCTTATCAGACCTTTGCGAAAGCGGCTTATTAAACTGAATCTGCCTAAGGAACAAACCCGAACCAAACCCATGCAAGGAAATTCGGCACGAGAAAAGCCTATTAACCGGGCTTCTGGAACTAATAAAACTAGTGACACGGATATGCCAGATGCTTACGGGCACGACGAAAGACGTCTGCTCGGGATTTTGGCCCATGCATCCAGCGTCCGACCTGATACTGGCGGGGTGGGGTACAACGGCGGGATGGGGTATAGTGGAACAAAATACTTCTTTGATGTCGAAGGACTTAATAAGCTCGAAGTTAAGATGGCTAATGAGGTCGATCCCGAGGAAACTAAGAAGTATCACGATTCGGGAAAGGCTAGCAATATTAATGATCAGGAGAGCGAGTACCGTAGGTTATTGCGGTCTAGGCTTGTCCGGGTCATAGGCGTTTCATTCCTACCAGGGACAGGAAATTATGAGCGAACGTGCTGGACTTACGTTAGAGTGAAGATACTCAATATTCCGGGTGGTCGTATCATGACTCGATCGACCTTGCGCGGCTGGATAGGACAGCGAGAGGCCGACAAAAGGATTGATGCGTTCTTAGTCGAGTCAAAAACTGTTCCCCCGTGGGCTATGGACGACTACGACTCGGGAAAACACAAATCGTATTTACTCGAATACCCGCTTCCACAAAAGGCCCACGGGAATAACCAGATCATTCGGAAGAGACATTATGATGATAGTGATGATAGTGCTGATAAAGAAAGGTCGCAGTCGCTTAGGTATAAGGGGAGTGTTCGTCACCTTGAAGACAGCCAGGAAATATCAAACTTAGTAAATCTCAAGGTTAACGATATGGTGGAGACGATTACGAAAGGGATCGAGGATCTGTTCATAACGCGCAAGGAGACTTTCAAAAAAGAGCTGGAAAGACTCAAGTAGCAAGAATTTGCCAACGACCCTGCTCGGAAAATGAGATATCTCACGCTCCTTGATGATACCGAATATATGCGGTTGCTGAGAATTGGGCTTCCCGGCTGGTTCGGGAACAGTGGACTGTGGTCGATGTCCATTTGATTTAGATAATAGCTGTAATTTGAGAATAAAGCACTAGCATAAACCATTCTTCTACCTCACAACAAGATTCATATCTCTTAATTTTTCTAGCTACCTAAATAAGAGAATAGCCTCTCGGCTTTTCTTAACAACGTAGATATGGTGTGACGGGATTATCTGTTGGAGTTGTAGCCTCATTAATTCAATTTTTTCAACGTCATGTTTCTATAAGAATCTACACATATGAGAATTGGTGATTATCGGTGGAGCTCTTAGATTCATTTTGAAGTTGTAAGGCGTCTCCTAATCTCACAATATTAAGCTTCTCATCTATATAGGAGAGTATCACATTACACAGCAAAAGATGGGGGTTTTTCTCGCCTGGAGTCTGAATGTATGGTGAAAGGCAACGAAGCTGGCAACTTGGGATATCTGGAGGGAGCCTTGTGAACATGGTAGATTGCGGCTCGTGAATACTGAGACTACCCTTGTAATATTATTATGCACGACATATAGCGTGATCCTAACCATCATGGAATAGTACTACATTTCGATCGTGTTTTAGGCGCTGTTGGAGACCCCCACCAGTCATGTCGAGAGTTAGGTACCTCGGACAGGAGGAAGATGCATATTGTACAAAAAAAATACGATCTTTCGTAGGGTGTATTCGGCCGTATCAGGTTTACTCAGTCGAACCCCCGTAGGATGCATTGCGCTGACACCTGACCCGCAAAGTGGAAGTACAGGTCCTCAAAGTTGAGCACCTGATATCTACTGACTTATATCAAATCGTAGCTATTACCCTTACCGCTAGATTAACGTCGTCATACTCCCTACATCCACAAGGATACCCATGCCCATGGGAAAATATGCATACGAGAAATCAGGTTACAGCAACCCATACCACCCACATAGACTTATGGCCATTGGTGAAAAGGGGGGCTGCCGGGTTCTACCTTAAGACGTCACATTGGGTAGTAGTAATAGAGCGAGGTTCTATGAACTAAGTATGTATATACATTATTAGGTCCATCACACTTGCGGTAACCTAGCAGGGATCCGCGTAGGAATCTTACAGATATCTCCCAATAACACCTTTTCATACACGAGCGGGGGGGGGGGGGGGGGGGGGGGGGGGGGGGGGGGGGGGGGCGGCCGCGGGCCGGGGGGGGGGGGGGGGGGCGGGGGGGGGGGGGGGGTGGGATGG